>NW_020884872.1:61033175-61311837 GCF_003945725.1 Corapipo altera
CATATTTACTTGCAAACTTAGTCAAATCATAGTTCTGTATCAATAAACATACTGCTACTTCTGTTTTACAAGTGAAGTGCATCACTCCATCTGTGACAGAGTCTTGACTTTGCTCATGGAAGTGGTGTAAGTTGCTCTAATGTTACAACTCACAGCTTCCTGAGTTTTAAAACCAATAGGACCTATCAAGCAAAGCCTTCTGACTGTTGGTATGAGGACTACTACACCTCATTACTCTGATTTTCAACTCAGCAAGAAGGATATTAATAAGTCTACTGAAATGAGTGAAGATGTTGCCTTCACATGCACACAAAGTGTGTCCAGACAAGGTCACTTATTCAACACCACTGTTTCTGTGCCATCTCCTTTCAATGCTGCCTGTCAACTATATTCACAACCAGTTGTGATTACACATCAACAACATCATGCATTCAGGGCCAGGCAGCAAGTACATGCATTAAACACCTAATGTTGCTGACACTGCCTCCTCTTCCTCCTCACAGCTTCTCTTTGTACCCACAGCAACTTTATGCTGCTCCATTAAAAGAGTAAGAGTGGTAAAGGAATGTAATAAATGTGTAATAATGTTATTCAATATGATTATCAGGGCAGGGGAAAGAGACTCTCTCTCTGGCTTCTGAGGAAGGTGTTCCTTCTGGGAAGAGAAAATGTGGAGGGAGACATGGTCAGTATTGTTGTGAATTTCCATGTAAATAATTTCTTTGTCTTATGCCTTTTGTTATTAATATTGTTGCTATTAATTTTCTTATCTCATTGCTATTTCCAGAAAATTGTTCTTATCTCAACCCATGTTCTTTGCCTTTTGTGTTTTCAATTTAAGGGGGAGGAGAAGAGAGTGGCGAAGTGGTTTTAGTGGGAATACTAAATTGGAGAATACCATTTCTAAAGCATGACATTTGTCTCTTTTATATTTGCCAGATGCTTCTAACCCTTCTCATACACCTAAGAAAACAAAGGGTTTAAAACAAGGGAAGTACTTGAATCAGAAGTTTCTCTTCTACTATTCTTCTGTCTTTCCAGCTATACCTGTGTTTCTGCAGGGAACCTGAAGACAGAAAGAGGGCAGTCATGCATATAGACAAGTGAGACTGTAGGAAAATAAGGCAACAGTTCAGGAGCATCCTTCATCATCTACTTGTTCAGATATGTTAGTGGCCCAAAACATGCCATTTAACACAGCGAGGACCAGTCAGAACCATGTTGTTCACTGTAAGATTGAGGGTCAGTGGGAGAGAAGGTTATACAGTTGTGTGTTTATCAGTGACACCACGAGGCAAAGGTCCATAGGAACAGGCTCTGAACTTTCATTTGCAAGAGGTTCCTAAGACCATTAACCAGAATTATGATTTCCAGGCATTGCCTACAGTTCAGGCATTCTCACATTACCAGATCAAATGACATGTTGTAGATTTTCTTATCTTTTTTCTGAAAGTCAGCAAAGTGACTACTCTCAGGTACAGCTATTTAACACAATGTGCATGTATGTAGCAAGTCTAATAAAGTTTATGGTAACTACAATCTTGAATTTACTCTCTGGAACATACTATGTGTGCTCAGTTTGCTTGGACAGGTTTGGAAAACCTGGCAATCAGGACTGCCAGGTCCTGCAAGATCTTTCACACAATACTTATAGGTATATAGGTACTTTTTCAATGCACATATGAGCTCTACCCACTTCGTATTATTTTCTTATCTCCTACTGCATGAACCTTCCCATCCCAATAATGTCAGGCTGAAGAGTGGAGAAATGGGAAGATAAAGATCATCCTGCCTCTCCTTCTGGCTAGAAGGAATCTATCTCTTGAAAAGCAGCTTTTGAAATTTAAGTCTGTTACACTTGTTTAATTTGGGGGTTTGTGTGGGGGTTGTGTTTTTTTTTCCTTTCCCTGTTACCCCAACCCCCCACCATCAACAAAACCTGTTTTCTGTTGTGTTTTCTTATCCCTGATGTTAATGCAGAGTGCTGGAATCAGGCTTTCACCTTGTTTAGTTTTTGAGAGAAATATTTCCTCTTGCATTTGCTATAGATGTTAACCCCATTTCTCTTTACAACCCTTCTGGGGCACATATCAGTTTTGTTTTACTCTCTTAGCCAGCAGATGTTTTATACTTTCTTCTGCCTTTCAGTAATGTCACCATCACCATCAACTTCTAAATGTGCAAGTCCACCAGGGATGCAGTTCAGACTGACAGCACCACAGATTAGTCCTGAGCCCAATCCTGCTGCTTTTACACAGCTAAATCCTGATTTCAGAGGCATGACTGCTTGGATTTTCTGAGGCTTTCAGTGGGTGATAGAATCTGCCTATCTAGCTAAATTTGATGTTTGCCTACACAAGTGAGGGAAATGAGACTGTGTTTTAAAAGCACAGCAATTACACATTTTTTGGGTATGTGGATTTGTTTGGGTTTTTTTCTGCAAAAACTCTTTTTGCCCTTGTGTGCAGACTGCCAGCATAACATAGTTTATTAAAGATTGATCTCAACAAGATAAAAATCTTCTGTGATTAAGATATTATGGCATCTTGAGTTTCTTTTTATGTTTAAAATGTAAAGTGGAGATAAAAATTTGTGATCAAATTTAAAGTGTTTCTAATAGGGTTTAAATTTAGATTCCATTAAGCAATATTTGTATACATCCTAAGCAGCAAATGTTTGTTGCAAATATATTAATTGAGTTTTAATTATAAGATAGATGTTTACATGATATGACTGCTAAGCTTTCTTGAAACTGTTTGTAGTAATAAATTTACATTCTGAGACATATTTATGAATGTTTTAACTGAGTAACTCAGTTATAAGATGAAGCAAGATGTAATAATAAAAACAACATAAACCCCACAGTTAGATACAAATTAAGCAGTCAGGCATTTAATACATCCTTTATTGTTATAAATAATTTTTCACTTGAATCCATCTTCTGATATGTAATGAAATCAACTTATATTAACTGCTATAGTGCATACATCATCCAGAGCCGAGTAATTATTTGCATTGGACAGTTAAAGAATACTTACTCATAAAAAGAGTTTTAGGTTCACTGGCTATATGATAAAACATGCATAGTCATACATTAAAACACTCCATCATTAGCCTTCTATAGATAGCTATTTAACCATGACATGAAATACTCTTTTTATTAAATCTTCAGTTCCTGGTCTTTTTTTGTTTCCTGAACAAACTGTTTTGCATATATAAATGGTCCTGTTTCTCCTCTCTCCTTGTGGATCTCTGATCTACTTCAAAACTGGAGAAGTCGAGGCAAAGATTTTCAAAGATTTGGTTGAAAGCAAAGGTGCTGTTCTCTGTTTTTCAAATCAGGGTAGCAAGACAAAATCCTGGGATCCGGAGTTATGGATGATTTACAAGTATCACAAGAAGATATTAGATTACATCTCAGGAAAGTACACAGTATATATGGGTTGGCAGTGATTCCTGGTGCAGCACTGACCCAGTGCCTTCCTTATTCACTACAATATGAGAAAGTTACTGCTAAAACTATATACACCAAGTGAGACTGCTTAATTGAATTGCACTCAGATACATTGAAACATTAGTTTGCTTTTGTTTTAAAAGGATCTTTTGTTGGTTTTGAATAATAATAATAGAATAATACCTCACAGCACCGTTATGACATTTGATTAACATTTGTGAAGCGTTTGGAGACCCTTATTTGAAAGGCACTAAAAACTACAAAGTGTTGTTATTATCCTTTCTCTGAATTCCCCCAAGTTCCAGGTGGCTCATAACATTTTAGGGAAAGGCTGTCAGAGTAACCCCATAGACTCCATTAAAGCAATATATTTCATCTGTTTACTGATAATTTCCATTATATGCTTTCAGATTTTCCTAGTTTCTAGTCTCTCCTTCAACTAAGTAATGTATGAGACAGAATGATATGCCTGATATGATGAAAATTGGACTGTTCTCAAGGCTGGAACTTTTAATCTTGACAACCTGTTGATAAACTGCTTTTACAATAGTGTCTATAAAATGAAAAAAAAACCCAGAAACAAAAATAAATGACAAGTGAAATATGTAGACCGTGCCAGGTATCTCTCAGAGGTTTAGTATGTGCCAAATTATTTTACTGAGAAATTCTCAGCTGTACAAGCAGATCTTAATTTCTTCCAGTTTGTGTAATTCACTTTTTCTGAAAAAAAAAAGCAAAAAAAAAAAAAAAGCAGCTGCATTAGTTTTGCATTTCTGATGCAGAACTTGGATCAGATATTTTGAAGTAAGCCCAAGGCCATACGAAGCAAGGAGTGTGGTAGTACAAAATGATTGTGCTCTGTGACCGTGTATATCTAGATAAACCATAGTCTGATATGGAATATTTAATGGAATTTGAGTGTTAGCTTTCTCTGAATATACTGGTTAACTAAATGGCTACTTGCAATTATTCTTCAAATAGTGTAGAATTTTTGTTTTGGAAAAGTTTTCTTATATATTTAGTTGTTTTTCTAGCTTCTCAGTGCTTCAGGATGAAAACAGAGTAGGACTCTGACAGATATTTTAAAACAGAAACACAAACCAAATTTTTTTGATGTTCCTGTCACAGGGCTGGGTAGGGTACAACAGTAGGAGAGAAACATTCAGAAGCAGTTCTGCCACTGTCTACTGACCTGAATACAAACAAATCAGGAACCATGCCAGTATTCATGTTTTTGTGCCCTTCCTCTCCTCCCCCAGCCTTCAGGAAAACAAAATATATACAACAAAAAGAAGAAAATCAAGAAAGTTATACAATTATAATGTATTTCCTTCTCCTGGTATGTTTGAGCTTTAGACTAACAGACAGCAACACAGAAGCAGAGTCTTAGCACACAAAACGTCTCCATTAGTTAAAGCAAACTATACGATATGAGCAATACAGTGTGCCAGAAATCCTTACAGTCAAACAGTAAAAATATCCAGAGAGAAAAAACCATAAGCATAAAGTAGTAGGAGCTTCACCATCTTGTTTAGTTTATCAAACATGGAGGGAGGTAGAAGAAAAAAGAGGAAAAATATGTTTAAGAATCACGCTTTAGATTATTCCAAAATTAAGGCAATTTTCAATTTAATTTTTCTGGGTTTTTTCTGCCTAAATTTCTCTATCAATTCTATTGCTTTCCATTTAGATAATGGAAATATTAAGCTTTCATTAAAAAAACAGTACTTCTAGCACAGATGGTAATGAAGATAACCATGAGAACATCAATTGAGTATAAACCAGTACAGCAATGACTTTCGTATATTGCCAACAGCTTGAAACAATAACTGCAAAAAAGCCCTTAGTCCAGTATATGATCTGGCCCATTTGTCTCCATACCTGGTTTACTTCTACTGTGTCTAAGTTGGATGACCTAAGGGTACCTCCAAACAAACAGGTCTGGATGGACATGCCCAATATGTTTTCAACCTGTTGCAAGCTGTGCCCAAGTCCCTCCCCTCTTGCTTTCTGCATGCCTTGCTCTCTACAGAGACCCAACTGTAAAAGTTAGATGAGATCAGTGGTGTGCTCCAAGAAGAACCGTGATTTCGGTGATCCCATGACAAGGCTGCAGACAATGCACCTGTAGGACTTCTCAGAGACAGACTCTTAACCCCTAGTCTAATGTCCCTTGTTCTCAAGAGGATTTTGAATTTTGATATTGAATTTTAATAAGACAAGTTTTCACTGTTAATAACAACTTTACCCTACACAGGACAATATTTTTAGTATAATTTAGATTGTGGTTTTAAATCAACACATCCAGCTTATTCGCACAGGGAAAGGGGTTTAGCACGCATTATACAGTAACAGACACAATGCTACAGGTATAATTATGCTGAAGTACACCTCTAAATAGTTGTTTTTGTAGGAAAAAATATTCCTTTGTGTTGTGTGCATTATTTCACTAACTAAGGAAGCTCCAGGAGCAACCAGGATCTCTAGGGCAGTCTCTCCTCCCCTCTACTTCAGATCTCCTTAAGCCCTGCAATGCTCAAGAAATGAATTACAGGGATAAACAAGGAAAACTTAAACCAGGACAGCTGTTGCAGAAAGATTTTAAGGGGCAGAGAACAGAGTTCATCTCTCAACAGATTTTTTTGGGGGGAGGTTGATCTCAGTTGTATTTTTTTCTTGCAGATTATATAGAGAATATCCTGTGTCTGAAGTAACTGGCTGTGTGGTACATTCCCTGCAGCCCAGAGTGTTCGGACATGACCCCAAATCTCTAACATCTCTGTATTTATTATTTTCATCCCGTTATCTTCCTACTAACATGATCTCTACTAAGAAGTGAAAAATAGCAAATCAGGAAATAAAAACACCAGACATAGAACAAAACAAAGTAAAACAAAAAACTTCCAAACACTCACAAGAAAACACAGTAGAGTTGATTTTGATGGTTCTGTGCTTGTCTCTGTCCTCTTTTTTCTTTTTTTAGCTGTCTTGTCTGGATTGTATATGTACCAGACCTTTTATTCTGCTTGCACAGATCCCAGAATGATGTGTTTTATTTGATTCCTAAGAACTTTGATAGTTAGGGTGATAAAATAGAAACATCTAAAACTCCTTCGCTGATAATCCTCTGATAAAGAATATTCCTCTGATTTGATAATCCCAACAGTTTAGCCTTTTCCCTATGTATTTTTATGCATAAAAATAAAAGTATTAAAATTTCAGCTCCCCTTTTTTCAAATACAACAGCAGAACACTTGTAACAGAAGGCCAAACCTTTATCTCCAAAATCTGATGTAACCCAGAAGCCAAAAGTTCTGGCTTCTCCTTAACAGCTTCACAATAGAGTAATGTGCTGTCAGTACAAATATCTAACTTCTAACTTTTAAATTTAACTTTATAAAGTTACTGGTTAAATTTGCCATAAAACTGGCCTTTGTTTTGCAAAGAAAGGCACTACCCTTGTTGGAAAGGGTAATTATGTGTTTTGAGGCTCTCATACTACTGGTAAGGAGTCTTTCTGCTGTGCTTTTTGCAACTGGACGTGCCTATCTCACATTGGCCTTTTTAGCCACCAGAACACTTGTAACAAACGAGGGTAGAGCCCTTCCCAAATCTTCGTTCGCGAAGCCCAGCCATGACGACTACTGGTAAGATGCAGTGTTCAAACTGCAGTAGCTGAGCTCCGAAAAATAACAACAACACTACACCTTGCAATAAAAGACTATTTTGACCACTAGCTATGTAGGAATGAATTGTGAAATTGACTTCATCTGTTCAATTTTAGAACAAAACAAGAAATTAAATATGCACATAAATATGGTAGTGTCTCATAAAGCAAATGAAATCTTAAAAGGATTGGAGTACACATTTTTTAATGTTTTTTCCTGTGGTAACTCAACTCCCTCAACTAGCAGTGATCTCCTTGGTTAGCTACTTGGTGTAACTTTGTACAAAAAGAATGTTTGTCCTTAAAAAAGATAATAAAACTCCAATAGCAACTCATTTTTATATAGCTTACATTATAAGCCAAATATGATTTGACAGTGTCCCTGTAAAGCTTCTTTGAAGTACTGAAATGCAGATTATGGTTAGAATCTGTGGGTGTTTTTTTATGAAGTAGGTATTAGGATTTTCACTTTTCATCTTTGTTTTAGAATCACTCTCTTGACAAAGTCTGTGTGAACTCTCTTCAGATGCTTCAACATATTTGTCAGACCACTGCACAGCAATGCAGAGCATATTAATTCTTGGCACAAGTGTTTTGTCTCCAAGGAACATCAAGGCACCTTCTGTCCTGTAATTAAATTGAACCTGCTCTTGGATCTGTTTATCCAAGCTTGTGCCATCTTCTGACTGACAACCCTGTGGTGATGTATTGGTGCAATGAATCATCTAAGCAGACGCTGTGATGATGTGTGATCATTGCAGGCTCAGTTTAATCCTGGCACCAAAGATGGAGTACAGGGCAGCACTGACCCCACCAGTATTTTAGTGCGGCTGTCACCAGGGCATGGAGCAGGGGTGAGGAGCTGTGTAATATAACCATTCAGAGTGTGGAAGTATGCATCTTTTTACATGAGAGACCGGGGTTTTATGAGCCACACAAGCAGGCTGAGCAGTTTAAATTTCTCCAGAACACCTTTATTGGTATGAGATTGGGAATAGGTGTTAATGTAGGTAAGAGGAGAGGAACTATAAATCTTTGTCAGAGACTAATCAATTTTGGAAAAGGGCAATATCCATTACCTTCAAAAAAAAAAATAGATTCCATATTTCGGAAAATAAAAAAAGAAAACTGCAGATTTCCCTCTGATTTGGACATTTTTTATCTCCTTCTCTCTATTTGAATCCATCATCCCCTCTCTCTATTTGAATCCATCACTGGATTGCAAGGATCCAGGGATCTCTTTTTAATTCAAGAACACATGGTCCTTAATTATTTTTTTGTTTGATACAGAGTGTGATTGTATTAATTGTCAATGATCCATTCAACACAATATGTCTTAGAATTAAATTCGGCATTCAGGAAATCAGATCTATTTGAGAAGCAGCTTTTAAGTACATAATTGTCTTTAGGCCTATGCTTAAGTCAATAAATGAGGCAAAGTTTAATGGCTTTCTTCAATCACGGCAAAGGTAGTCTGTGTCGACAGCTTACAGCTTTAAGCTTAGACACTAACATTATTTTAAGATTTAAATATCCATTTTAAATACAGTAGTATTTAAATCGACTTTCAGAACTAATGCATCCTATAATAAGGGAATTTTAAGACTTTAAATTATGCAACTGAAAAAAATCAAATGTTTAAAAATATTAAAGTAACATTCACATTAATAGATTATGTCCAGTCTCTAGACTAAAGTTAAACAAAACAAAACAAAGCAATAAACCAACCAATCAACCAAGACACAACACTTCTGTTTTGGTGAACTGAAATTTATGATAACAGATTTGAAACCCATTACATTACATATTTTTCACCTTCTCTCTCTGTTGTATTCATTGACTACACATTTTTTGGAAGCAGCTTTAGTTGCTTGAGTACAAGACAACTTGTATGTATGCAGAATAGGAAAAAAATCTTTTTAACTTCTCATAATCTACTTAAATGGGAAATTCAAAAGTTTTGTATTTAATTTTTCTCAAAAAACTGTGAGGACAAATGAACTTTCTGATACTAGACTGTTTTTAAGGACTTATTTTTTAAATGTAACTTTATCTGCACATTTTCATCACCAATAAAAATGTCATATGTAATAAGAAGTGATCTTAATTTGTTGGGATCTCTGTAATTTATGAAAAGATAGAAACCCTTTTTTAACGCAAAACTTAACCTTAAGTACTGCTTTGTGAATAGCATATCGATAGTCAAATTCAATGTCTTATTTGTTTGTCAGTATTCATTTCTAGCTCTTTCACAGATATTCACACTATTTAAATACCCCTTTCCCAAATGTACCTCTTCCAACAGATTCAGTGTGACAGAGCATGTGACTCCTGTCCCCCTCTCCTCAAACTTTGTATTGATATTTCAGTGCAGCTTGCTATTCATGGAAAGGGGAGTCTTGGTCATTGTGTTGAGAGGCACTAGAAGCACAGTAACCGTGCTTTCCGTTTCTTCTCTCTAATGTCTGGCACAGTGTTGTAGGACCATACAATACATACAGTGCCGATACACCAGACCAGTACCTTTTTTCACTTCTTTCTGTTGTTAGATGATACAGGGTATGACTTCTGGGGAGGTAGAAAGCTTTGTTGGCTGTTTTATCCTTAAAGCACCAAAGACTTTGAAAAAATGGTACCTTGTTTTGTTTAAACTTGCAAGACAGACATTACTTTTCTGAAATGTCCTGAAATAAAATCTCCAGCTGAGCTGCAATTTTAGCAAGCTATCTGGCCTACTCCTTATATCCCTTACGCAACTAAGCTTAAGCATCCTAATGAACTTTAATGTTAACTTAAATGCTTAAAGAAAACAATGCAGATGGAAAAGCCAAAACCAGAATAAAATCTTTCCAAATGAAAGATTTTTTCCTACAAACGCTTTATATAGCTTACAGGCAAATTACAAGTATATATAGACTACAAGCAAATAGGAGCTTTCAACATACTATACGTCTACAAAAACAATTGCTCACCCGGGGAAAAGTCATTACTGGTAAACAATCCCATTTTAAGATCTCTAAGGAGGTAAACTGTCCAGAAACAATACCTAGGTAATAGCTACCTATTTATCTGTTATACTGGAAACATACTTGCTTGCTTTTTTGTTTTTTTTTATCTCAGCGCACTTTCTGTCTGAGCTTCATAGTTAGGTTAATTAGGAGTTAGACATGCTGCAAATTAAAATCTGAAGCTGTTTTGAACTCTCAGATTCCCATGGACCAAGCAAGTTTGTTTATATATACTCTGTTTCCACTCTTCAAATGTCCTTTAGAGAAGGTTAAGATTTCCAGCAGTGTAAGATAGTACAGCATGTGTTGGACAGTTTCAATATTCTATGTTCTGGGATAAAATATTTTGTGTATGAAAAATTTGGCAAATTCTTACATTTAATTCTGATGACTTCTGTTTTCAGTTTGCTAGAATTAGGTTTTTTCTGATCTGTGACCTTTAACAAATTTCCTGATTTTATAGTGTAACCAGATGCAAGTGAGGTAAAATACTTATCAATCTTGTTTTCTTAAGAAATTTCAGAGCTAAAGAAAGCCAATATAGAATATACATGGAAAATTATTTCTGTTTTAATTCTCAATTGTTTAAATAATTTAAACAGTATTAATGGTGCATGCCTATGTCTGTAAGGAACTTATTTTCCTTTGAGAATCCTCTGGAAAGCTATCTATGTCCATGCCTGCTACTATGAAAATTGCAAGATATATGATTCAAAAGCAGTTTTCATGGGCATAAATCTATATGTTTATCTAATTATTATGCTACAGAGAAGGTTAAAAAAGAAAAAGAGGGAGCAAACTTTAACTAAAAACATAAGAAAAACAGAAACTTTCTTTTCGAGACAAGGAATCTACAAACATCTTGTGGAGAAGAGAAATTACAGGCTATAGCTACATTTCAAGTTGATGTATGATAACATCGATATCTATATAAGGTATTATTTCTAAGCATACAACTTAGGATTATTTATTACCATCATATTCAGTGCCATGTATACATATTTATGACAAATGTAAAATTTTTATTCCTATAGATGATATCTATACTTAACTACCTAAGAAGTAAGCAAAACCAGAAAAAATAAGTACTTACAATACACCATTTCTTGGTGTTTTTTTTTTATTTTTTTGTGAACACTGAAACATTTTGTTTTTATAATAGGCTTTATTCCTGAGTTAAAGGTGTTTTATAAGTGGCTAGTGATCATCAGTATTTTATTTAAACCCGTTTTATAATCTACAATTTGAAAGGAACACTTTTTCCTTAAATGTCTATACATACTTGAAAAAAAGAGAGTTGTTCCACATGCTGGAGGCAACCTTGACATAACTATAAATTGTTACGCAGCTGATACCTAGCCCTGGCAAAGTGTATTCATACAGTACAGTATAAATATTACCCCCAACCCAAGGCTTCTCAAAATTATAAATTTACTTTTTCCTTCAGCATTCCTTCTCTTTTTCAGGCTCAAGCCTTTTCCCTTTCATCTTTAAATGCCTGTGCAAAAAAGAAAAAGATGAGCTTATCAAGTTTATGAAAGTCTTCTAAATAAATTTAAAATAATTAAGCTGGTATGAATATCGGCACATACACACAAATAACAGAAATGGAAGCAAAAAGTATTAGGAGATAAAATGATTCTTTATTTAAAGGATTAAAAGAAGGACATTGCTGTCCTTACCTTAGAAAGTATGTTTAGCTCAGCACATCAGTCAACGGAAGATTCATCAAATTTTGCTTTGGTGTTTGACATTGGCTAAGTTGTAACCAAGAATAAGGGCCTGTTTGATTTCTAAAATGTATTTACCAGGTAGCTCAGTGATCAGAATAGAGCAAGCTTCCTTCAGAATTGCAGAGACAACAGGAAAGCTTATCACTCTGTCTCCTTCTACATAGGGTGCCTCTTTCAAGTAAGATAAAGCTAATCAAAGCCTCAAGCATTTATGGCAGGAGAGAGTGAATTAAACATACAGAAAACACTAGGTGGTCTTGTCTTTGTAAGCAGAAATAATTTGATGTGTGTCTTTATATTTTAATTGAAATAAAACTCAGAGACACTGAGTGTAGCAAAGAGAAAAATCATTGTAATGAACGAATCAAATAATGTGTGGTCTTAGATGCCTGTTTAAAATTGATAAAGATTAGATAAAGGATTTTTCACTTTCGCTTCTCTCTGTCCTTGCTGTTTAAAATGAAACTGTTTCAGTATTGATAATTAAAGGTGTTCCCGAAGGCTTGAGCAATTCTCATTCACCTCCACTACACTGTCCCCTATCACAATGGATTGGCTGACCATACAATGTGATTTTGAAATTTGAGTTTCCAGAAGTGATATTGAGATGCTTTGAATTGTCATAGTAATTGCTTTTTTAAAAGAGATAAGTAGGTTTCAGGTTCCTTAATAGTGCTGCATCAGGAGCACATTAGAAACCATAATGGAGCTATAGGACTCAATATTCAGAATTGTTGTATTGGAATGATCACATAATTTATGAAAACACATGCCTAGATGTCCTTGACCATTTATGACAGCAGTAATGAGAGCAAACACAGCCAACTTCAATTTAAAAATGAATAAATATGAACCTTTCTGACATCAGCTGTCTTTCCTTTGACAGTTTCACTATATACTAACTAAGGAAAACATATCACTATTCCAGACCAGATTTCATCTTAAAAAAACAAACTAGCTCTTTATTGTCAGCACAGAGAGCTAAAGATGCTATAAAATAACAAAACACTTTTATTTCTTCCTGCATTTCAGCAATTGGAAATTGTTGAAGCTGGTTGGTGTGGCAGGGCTTGCAACCACACTGTTGATGAATACTGCAAAAATGGCAATTGTGTTACATACTTACATACAGTAACCAGATATTTAATATAGACTAAGATTCCTACTGGCATGAATAATGTCTGAATTATATGTGCACAATCAGTCATATTTGTATTGCACATATAGCTATCACAGAGGGAGAAGAGCCACCAGCAATTCAGCACATCTGGAATCTGGGCTATTGTCTGTAAAGGTCTACCTTTCTCCATTGACTCAAGGGTCAGTTAGGGGATTAGCCTATTTGCACAACCTCTGTTACATGGTTAGCATGCTTAGGTGGTTGTGTTCATAACACACACATAGTTCTTTTGTTTACTAATCCTTTTTTTAATGTCCAATATTGGAAGTTTAGATTTCTGGATTCTGAAGTTAATTTCTGTCTTCTTCCCAAGATGAAAGTAAACTAATTACCATATTTTTGAATGGATGTTTTCCCTTGTATACTCTTAATAGTTTCTTAAAGACTCAACCAACTTTAAAGCTGAGAGTTCTTTTTCTGTGTTTTGGGACCTTTTTTCCTTGTGTTTTTTTTTTCCTTCTGGCAAGGCAAGCAAGACTTGGCAATCAGCTTACCATACAATACATTTGCTTCTGAAATAATTGATATATATCAACTTTATACATAAAACATGACAAAAGCCCATCAGCTATACTTTGCAGTCAGGAGATTAAAAGTAAAAAATATTCTTAAAAAGTTGATTGGCAAAAATGTCCTAGTTATTCAACTAGTTTGCATCAATATCTTTTCAATGACAACTGAGCTTGTTAAAAAGTCTTATTCTATTTGATTAAAAGTCTGTTTAAAGAGGAGCTTGAATTTACACTTCCAAATTCTGTTTTTGAAGACTTTTAAAACATGTTTGCTCATTTGAAACATTGCATCTAATCCAGTAAAGCATATAAGCTAAGTGAACAACTTAAAAAATCATAGATGCGCATCAGCAAATCAAAATATCATCTTAGCATTGACATTAAGAAAATAATTTTCCACTAAATTCATGAAATAATGTAGAATGTAGATGACTTTATGAATGTGTATGAGTGTATATATTTAATTCAACTGTGATTTACAAATGATGAGCAGTACCACACAATTTAACCTATCAGAATTATTGAGCAAAGACATGAAGTAGTATCCTAATCAGTATGAATAGTAACAGAATTAGCATCAATATTGCAACATTGATAGAAACTAAAAACATACTGTTCTACAGACCTGTGCTCATCTGCATCCAGCTGCTAAATGGGATCCTTTTGCTTGTGCTTGAGTTAATAGCACAAGAAATAATAGCCATATTTCAGAAACATATCATCTTTATTATATACAAGTAATATTTAAAACACCTTCTCCTCTGAATCTTGAAGAACTCACTGTTCTTATGTGCATCTAGAGGTCAAGTAAAAGTGAGTATAAAAGTTGAATCTCACAAGAGTTCTTAGAAATGTGCACACACTCTAGGAATGATACATTAGAGGTGAGAAAGGTGAATAAGAACTAGAAGTTGTTGGAATGTAGAGTAAATCATTCTTTGCTTAAGAGCTGAATTATTAACAGAACTAATTTGTCCGTATGAAACCAAAGTGATGCTTTGGTCAGTTTCTGAAGATAATAGAATTATGATAAACCAACAGATTTATTGAACACAAATTTCATTTTAGATTCCTGAATAGTCAAGAGAATATGTCCAGATAACTAAAAAGAATCATAGAATTGATCATAAATCAATCATAAAGTCATAGAATATGTCAAGTTTGAAGGCACCATAGGGATCATTGACTCTAACTCCCTGCTCCTTGCAGGACTACCTAAAACTAAACCATATGACTAAGAGTGCCATTCAGATGCTCCTTGAACTCTGTCAGGCTTGGTGCCATATCCCTGCAGAGCCTGTTCCAGAGATCACCCACCCTCTCAGCGAAAAATCTTTCCTTAATGCCCAACTTGAACTTCCCCTGGCACAGCTTCAATCCATTTCCTCATGTACTATCACTGGTCACCAGAGAGAAAACCAACACCTCCCCCTCTGCTGCTTCCCTTGAGGAAGCTGTTGATTGTGATGACGTCACCCCTCAGCCTTCTCTTCTCCAAGCTGAACAAACCAAGCAATGTCAGCTGCTCCTCTTGCCCTCGATGCCTTTCACCATCTTGATCACCCTGCTCTGGACACACTATAATAGTCTGATGTCCTTCTTCTATAGATGTGTCCCAAACTCCACAAAATACTGGAAGTGAGGCTGCACCTGTGCAATGTAGAATGGGACAGTCCCCTCCCTCTACTGGCTGGTAACACTTTGCCTCATGCACTCCAGTGCATGGTTGGCCCTTTTGGCTACCAAGGAACACTGTTAACTCCTGTTCAACTTGCTGTCCACCCAAACATCCAGATCTCTTTTCACGGTGCTGCTCTCCAGTCTCTCATCCCCCAGTTTGTATGTACAAGTAAGATTATCCTGTCCTGGGCGCAGAATCTGGCCCTTGCTTTTGTTAAAACAAAAGTTTTTGAATTATCACCTCTAAATAATGATTAGCTCAGAGTAGACGGTGGATTTATCCTGACTGAGTTTTGAGGCAAGAAATTCCCAAACAAAAGGAAAGTAATCTCAGAAAAAACATTCTCAGCTCCATACTGACTAATATAGCAATCTTATATACTCAACAGTTTGACAAACTATTCAAATAGACTAGTAATAAGATTAGTTTGTTATTTTACGATGGACAGTAAAAAGATTTGATTACAACTGTGACCTGAACAATGATTTCTCTGTTCACTGTTCACCCTTAGGTTTGCTCATTATTTTTGTTCAAGTATACTTGAATCATTCAGAAATAATAAATATTGTAAAAGTCCAATTCAGCAGACTCATTTTAGGCAACCATTTTAGCATCTTAGCCAAGATTCTAAAAAAGTCTAAACATTAAGTCTTTGTGTTACAGAAAATAGAAGTGGTTGTGATGAAACCTTGTTCTTTAGCTTCTGTTCAGATAGGCAGTATCAGAAATTACTTTAAATTTGTGTTGAATGATAATACAGCCAATTTGGGATGACAGCAGAGGAAGAAAAAACAGAAATAAAAGGAATATTTTACAATATTGAAAACAAATTTTCATTTTACTAGTTCTTATACTATGTTCTGCTTTTTTATGAGAATGATCAGAAAATAAGGGAAATTGTTATTATTACAAGATCTCTGATCCTATAGAGTCTCATAGTTTGTAGTCACCACACATTCATTGAAGACACTGTGAGGGACTAAAAAAAAGTTATTGAGGTTATTACTGGCTCAAGAACAACTGAGTGTGTGGGAGGGGACAGATTGGGTTCTGTCAAAGCGAGATGGTTCTCCTCCTCATACTCCACCTCCTTGAGAGCCACTGGTGCAGCCATCAGTCACTGGTACACTGGGAGCACTGCCCCATCTCCTCAGCCTGTCCCTGGAGCTTTTAGTCCTTCCCAGAATGGCTATTAGTCATTGGTATCCCTGAAGCCCCACATCACACTTCCTGGAGTGCCACATTGGCTGGCAGACTGCAAGCCCCACCCTGGGGAGAGTGGCCATAGGAGTTCAGAGCAATAAAATCAGCAGCCTGCGGCCACCAAGTGTTCACAGCCCTGTTGTTCCTGGACTCCTGGTAGCTGGATCTACACTGGATCTAAGGTAGCACTTATAATTCTCTCTGTGTCTCTTTCTTTCTTTACTTCCTTCTCTTCTCCTAATTTAATTTCTTGATAATTGGGTAACTTAAACCTAGAGGGGTTGGAATTTGGTCAGTCAATGCTTTGTGAAATTCTTTATGCTGATCGAATGCTTGCTTTAAACTTTTGCCAAATTTGTTTATTTTCCAAAGTTTGCCAGTAACAGTGTTATTTTGACCCCTGGAGAAGCGTCGAAGCCTTTCTCCAGTACATGGTCTCAAGGTATAAAACAAACTGAAGGCCATTTTAAAAAATCAGTTGGGCAGATTTTTGGAGCCTTTTATCTTTTTAATGTAAAACCCTTCAATGAGCTTGTAAGAAGAGCCTGGGGTGTTACAGAAACCAAATCCACTCATTAGGCACAATTTAGGTATATGTTCATTTTTCTTACTCTTACTTTCTATGAGGGTATTATTACTATTATTGCAACCACTAGGTCATGCAATTCAGTTGTATACAATTTCTACAGTAAAATAAAACACAAAGGGAAGAAGGGAGGAAAAGAGAAAATTTTTGCCTTCTCCAGTCTCTTTTTCAGTCTTTTCCTACATTAACAGGTATTAACCCCTGAGAGGGGCTGTTTATATCTGTCACTCCAATATGCTGTTAGATAACTAATTAATAGTATTGATGGAGCTATGAACTCATACGTCTAAGCTGTTAAAATTAAAACATCGCAAGCTATCACACCCTAAGAAAGGAATAAAACGCGTTTACTACCAATCAAAAGCCAGAGTTGTTCCTTCCTTTCTGATTCCTAAGGAAGAGGGCAGTGTTGGTTTTAATTTGCCACAAGGAATGGGACTTTCTCATCTGTATTCTAATCTACGACTGGATCTCTTCTTTCAGCAGCCTGAAGTCCAAAGGAAATGATAGAAGAATATCCTTTATTAAAATATACTTATAATCACAGTACTAATAATTCTGAGATCTCAAAACAGAAGAAATTTTTTGCTCTCTATGGAGGCACTGCCACAGGGGCAGCTGAAGCATGAGGGAAGCCTAAGTGTAGTGGTGTTTTTAAAGAAGGCATCTGTCATGTAGCAGGAAAACCAATGAGTTAGGGAGGAACTATTGCTCAAAGTAATCACTTAATTGATGCTTTCCACATGAGGATATCAAACTAGCTAGCTGGATCTCTTAACTAGTCCAAATTAGAGAATTCGGCAAATGTAGCATGAGTGAAATGTCTCCTGTCCAAGACTTGTTCCTTTGTCCAACTTATCTTGAAAATTTAAATCCCATGGATGTTAGTGGTAGTATTCTTTATTTTGTCCCTTGCATGTACAGAGTTATTACTACATTCAAAAGTAGGGCGAGCACATAATGTGCATATGTTTTGAAAACCCTGAAACTTGCACAGTGTCAAATAAACAGCCAGAGAGAGGGATCTGAGTGGGAGCACCAGGGGGCTGGGATGTGCTTATGACAGGATATTTCTGCCCTATGAATTTTTTCAGGTAATTAATTCAGGTCATGGAGCATGGTGTCACCTGAAAGCTTGGTATATTTGATAAATGTCCACAAGGCCCACAGAAATCAAATGACATTTATAAATCCAAACTGGAGATGATAAAACCACAAAGCTCAGCTTTTAATAAGCAGGGATTTCCATCTCGTAGTTCCTCTGATGACATTACAGGTTTACATAGCTCAGGCATTTATGGATGCACAATTTTACTATCCTTACAATTTCTTCCCAGTTTATATATCTATTGATTCAGAACAGAGCAAACCACCAGAAACTTGCATCAAATAATTTACCAAAAGGGTAACACTTTGACAGCTCTGAAAATGAGTAGCAAAATGAGTGGGAAGAAAAATGCACAGGTAGACCAGGACATTATACCCTGCAAGAGCAGTAGCTTTGTTCAGTCTGCTGCAAATAGGTTCTTGTATGGTACTGTTTCATTGAAATGTAAACCACATGTTCAAAGTACGTGGCCAGAGGGATCTATAGAGTGCTCAGGTGCTGATTTATAGAAGTCTCAGCTGCAACTTAAAACAATAGTCACATTCTGATGTAGCAGTAAGCATGTCAAAAATCAATGAGTTGTAAGAAAAGGGTACTTGGGGGTAAGGTGTTCCTTGTGTCTCCACAAAAGCCCGAATAGGCATGGATCAGAATATCTAATGACTAAGTACAGAAAAAAATAAACATAATTTTTAAAAGAAAACTGGAAAGCAACCAGTTTCACCCCAGTTTTATTTTGTGGTACAACATTTAACTGATGGTGAGTTATTTTAGATCCATTTCTTGTGTCAAGATAAGAACAAGTCCTAGCATGACATTTCAAACCAAATGTGAGGACTATGACAATAGAAATAGAAAACTTTTCAGATCAGTCTTTTTGAGTCTTTTTTTTTTCTTCAGAAATACTGCTCTGAATAATATAACATACCTTTTTTGATATTGAAGCTATTCACAGAAATAAATATGAAAAGGAGAAAGCTGAATATTGATATTTTCTACATTTTTATTACAATATTTCAAATGACAACTGGTAAATTAGATTACTTTTACTTATAAACATCAAAGAACAGCGTCTCAGAAAATCTCTGAAAAATGACATTACAAGCACTAGCTATTCTGCACAGTAACAACAGAAGAGGATACAAAATGATATCTCTGCACTGTGAAAGATCTAAGTGACCATAAAACAGATTCAGAACACAGTTGCTGAAGTTCTCTATCACAAGTATTTAATTAATTGTCTCCATCAACCCCTGATAAGAGACCCTTCCCATTAGCACAGACTAAGCCTGTCTCTGAGAAAAGAGACAGATTCATTTACAATTTTCACCAGAACATCTCAAGGCTCTGACCAGAACTAAACTTACTAGACAGAAACATTTTATTGTTTAAGTTAGACTGACAATCCCCTCAAGTTAGTTAGCAAATAACTATGTTCCCTATTGTTGGCCAAAAATAGGACATAGTCTGATTCTAAAAAAGGATATATGCATTAAAAGATTTTTATTTTACTTAGATGTTCTGAAAACATTGTTAAGAAATTATAACACTTAAAAATGTTACTACATCAGTCCACTAGCCTAAATTATATAACTTGCAAGACAACTTTGTGAACATACAGCGATGATACAAGTCCAAAGTCTACATTTGCATGTACTGCCATACGTATTTCAATAAAAGTATGCCCTTCAAATGAGCAAGTAAAATATTTATGATATCTTTACTCTGCATTTTTTCCTAAATTATTTAAATTTATAATGTAAGTGAGGAAAAAAACCCCTAATGACTTTATATAATTAACAATTTAAAAAAGTCCATATTTGGCGTTCTTGGATAAAGTGCACAGTTTACATATAACAGTGAATTTTATTCAGGATACATGGGAGCTTTCCATCCTGCTTTTTGATTAGCTCTACTCTTTGGCCTTAATTCATTTAATATTGAGACAATTTACAGGTTTTCTCTGGCAGATCCTGTTAGAAGTTGTTTGAAGTCAAGGGAATGATGTCAACTGAGTTTAGACTAGTCCCTAAATATGGCTAGTATCTGCATATGCCCTTTCTTAGGGCACACAGGGAAAGGACATAAGAAAATCACATGGTGTAATTGTAAATGTTACAATTCGTACAATTACTGTAAACGTTGCTGACTTTACGTCTCTGAATTGTTTATTAAACAAACAAAAAGGAAGGTTAATCAGAGAGATATGTCTGAACTTCAGTCCCACTTTGGAGTTCAGTGATGGCTGACACGCAGCCTGGTGTTCCCAGGCTGAACATGAGCCCTCCTGTTTGAAGTTGTGTTTTCCTTACATACAAAGTAAGCAAGATATTTCCTGCTGAAAATCACTTCCTATAGACTAGATCAAAAACTGTCAGGAGTCCTGGGAGGGTAGTTTAGAATATCTGTCTCCACAAAGGGAATAATCTCTCTGAAGTTTCTGAAGAGCTCTTCAATTTGTTTTATCTTGTCAACCATGCTTCCTCTTTAGTCAGTAAGAAGATAAATTCCAACCACCAGGTGAACCATGACAATTAAGAGTTCCTGATGATGGAGAAAAGCTGCATTCCCAAGCCAAAGGAGGGATTTGAAATAAGGGGTGTCTCTTAGGGTTCTGATCACTTTCTTTTGACTCCAAAGAGATTCCAAAGTACTGAGGTGGAAGACTAAAATCTTCTGTGTTAACATAGAGGAGATGTATACAGTTCTGATACCAAATCAGTTTGCCCAGTAGCAAACTCTCCATCTCCAAGATCTAAAGCATCTGATTTTTTAAAATAAGATTTGTGTTTGTGCTGTGCATTCACAAGGAACATGGTAACCGCACTCTGACTTAACTATCTCCATTACAAGAAGAGGTACAACTGGACCAGAGCACTGTTTCACTGAAGTCAATGTACCTGGGTCTTTAGTTCAAGGTCCATGGAATGGAGTCCATGGGCTCTTAGTGGGTAATGAATCTTGTCTTCAGACCTCATGGCTCAAGTCAAATGTGAGACTCTAAATGCTGCAGATAAGGAAAGGTCTAATGATGAAATCTTCTCCCTTACACTTCTTCACTCAGCCATGTTTCCTTACTGTATGCCATTTCTGGGCACTGTAAATAGTGGCATATAACCCTCAAAAAAAAAGACCAAGAATGAAATAAAAAATGAGAATCAGCATGTAAGCAAATATTCAAGGTATGGAAGTTTTCCTATGGATTTGGGTTTTTTTTCCCCTGAGTTTTGAGGTATTAGAATACAAAACATGATACTGTCACAACAATACTCATCTCTAAAAGATAACTGTGGCAGTGTGGGCTTGGCTCCCCGCCAAGTCCACAGCAAAACCTCTCCCCCCAAAACCAAGGGGGAAGGAAAAAAAAAACCATACAAGAGAACTGAAATAACAGAACTAAGGCTATATATATATATATATATAACATTTATATACAGTTACAATAATATATATGTATAAAAAGAGAACACCAAACACCTCCAAAAAAACCCCAAAAAAACCAAAAAAACAGATATACACAGTCAATAAAGAACTAGCAAACAAAATCTCAATACTTTCCTTGAGAAAGCAGAAATGTCCCAGCCCACAATCACCACATCTCCTTCTCAAACTCAGGAAGAAGGCAGCAACCTCTTGACAAACCACAGGCCCACACCCTCACAGCTGGAGGAGCTGCAGGGAGGCTGCTTTCTCCAAGTCCACTGGAAGAGAAGAAGAAGAACTCAACCTCCTCTCCCCTTATATTTATATGTCTGCTTACATAAAGAATATGATGGAATACCGGGATATAGGTATTTCCTTGGTTTCAACCTGGTTGTCAGGGAAGGCCTAAATCAAACCACTACAATAACACATAGACAAAAAGGAGAAAAAAAATCAGAAATATTTGTCACATTCATCTACCCACGGCAGAAACCTTCTAGACCAGTAAACCTGCATCTTTGTTTACCTAGTAGGAAATGAACAGCATATAGAAAGCCTGCATTTTACTTATGATGAGAGATGTTTTCCTTTCCTGGTAGAAAACACACAGCAACCCCATGCAATGCTACCGGAGTGGGGCAGAGTATCTGGAAAGTTGCCCATCAAAAAAAGATCTAGGAATGCTGGTCGACAGCCAGCTGAACACGAGCCATCGCAGTGTCCAGCTAAACAGCTTTTAGAACCACTGGAACATGACCCATTCTGTTCATAACTTAGTTTTCACTTCTCTCTCTATTACCACAATGCATATATCATTCACCTAACCAGGTAAGACAAGTGAGAAGACCATCAAGTACTCTTTATTCTGATCAGGTGAGTTCTGGGAAGGCTTTCTGTAAATCTTTTCTTACCATTTCTTTTAAAATACTGATTGTGTGTATATCTATGTGTGTGTAGCAGCCTAATATTTAAATGGAAAATAATATTGTATATAAATGAATGATATTTTTGTCTAGGTTTTATTATTTAATTAAATTATAGTAAAATATCTCAATTTCTGAGTAAGCTCCAAATGGAGCTGTCATGGTCTATTATGCTCCAAAGTAGCTGTTAGGGTCCATTATGTCAATTATCATACACATCCATGGCAGATTGTTCTTTTTTTGGCCTTTTTTTTCTCTTAAAATTATCATTAAAATAAAACCAAGGAGGGGTTGGATCACTCATGGTATTGAAATGCAGCAGAGAACCTTTTATTTGGAGGTTACCCACTGAAATCTAACTCCTGACTGAGGTAACTGAAAATTTCTGTTAAGTGATGTACATAAAAGGGGTTCAATGTATGAAAAAAAATAAATCTGAAGCCTGGAATTTAATGGAAATCTCGAAAATTACTTCAATGATTACAGAATTAGGTTCTTACTTCAGGTTCCAACACTTCATATTACAGATTGGACACATACTACTAATGTTGAAATTAATTTGCTGTCTTCACTGGACAAATGCAAATATAGTTATAGGTCCAGTGGACTTCTCAAGAACTCAAGTGAAATTCCACAGACTTTATCATATTTCTTTAGTTGCTACACTACGTTGTATCATGGCTTTCTTATGTTTAGAAAAAGAATGACAGAAAGAATATAGAAACATGAAAAAGTTGATAAGAAGTATGAAACTTCTTCTGTGTAAGAAGCAGTATTTTCTAATACTTTTCACTATTAGAAAGCACTATTAAAATGGGTATGGAAGAGCTCTCTAAATCATAAAGTAAGTGACAGGGTTCTTTCTCCTGTAATTCATAGTTTACACAGTGAAACTCAAAGCAGGTTGAAAGCACAAAGCTTCCACAGGGACACATACAAATTCAGGTTCACTTATCTAGTAAGTAGTAATCTAAACACAACTAAAGTCTCAGTATATTCAAAACAGCTGAATGCCAGAAGTTCAAGTAGTATTCTTCAGATCTCTATCACTAGTCTTTTGAAAAATAGGATCATAGAATAGAATAACTTTTCGATTTGTTACTCATATGTTCTTGTAACTGTGTTGGCAAAAATGAGGGCATATTCTCATCTCTAATCTTCTTTTCATAGCGTTGTTTAGCCTGGCTCTCACATCTCTATGGAATTACTGAACTAAGGAGCTCTTGGTTATATGGAAAAGCA
The DNA here is from genome assembly GCF_003945725.1 of Corapipo altera. Lineage (NCBI taxonomy): Eukaryota > Metazoa > Chordata > Aves > Passeriformes > Pipridae > Corapipo > Corapipo altera. The sequence goes on from NW_020884872.1 coordinate 61,056,896, forward strand.
AGGCAGGGAAATGCAAGGAAAGGAAAAACAAGGAAAGGAGACATCAATCTTCATAGTCAAGAATCCTGTATCTTTTAAAACTGCTGCTAAAAAAAAGAAAAAGAAAAAAAACCAATCAACCAAACAAACCAATACAAAACAAAAACAAAACCAAAATGTACAGGGTGTTATTCATCTCATCCAAAAGTAAACATCTGAAACTGTTGAGAGGAATCATGACCTAAAAGGAAGTATTCTTTTCATTGATTGCATTAGCTAGATTTAACTAGCAATGCCAGAAATGGTTCAGCTGGGAGCTATAAGGTGTCCAGGATATTTTTCATTAAGGTAAACACATATGGTACAATACATGCAGAATATTCATGACCTTTGTCATGAATGATGGAGGTTTTGTAGAATACAACAGAACAACTCAAATACACACCCACGTATAGACAACTGAATCGACCATAGAACATCCAAAGGGATAAGTTAGGGGTGATATTCAGTTGCCTAATGTAGGCACACAGTGACATTTATTTGTATTGTACTATATCAGACCTGATGCTCAGTTTTGCTACTAGAGTCTATGTGCCTCCATAAGTTCTGTGCCCGACCTAGGTGGCCTGTGTATACTTTCAATATCCTAGAAGAGCTCCAGTGGCACTAAATTCCTGTGGTTAAGCAACTGAATCTTGCCCAGGACATCAACATTCATATTGGAAATGTCTAAAGTTAGATTAAATGAATCCAAGCCCTAATGATTAAGGACAGGCGAAATGACCCCATGTTTTGAGTCACTGGTCATGCATCTCCTATGTCAATCTCTTGGGTCGTACAAAGATATTGCATGTAGCTCTCCTGTCTAGTAGGACAAAATCTTTTTGATGAAATCCTGTCCCATTAACATCAGCAGCAAACCTCCCTTATATTTTAGAATGTTGTTCTTTCTCTAGCTATCAGATCAGACACAAGAGAACAAGCAGAACACCCCAAGTACAGCTTTTCCTCTCCTTGATGTGGGAAAACAACCTAATATTGTTGACTATGCAGGCACCCATGTTCACTTTTTGCTTGTACTGTACTAAATTAGCAATAGCAATACTATGAACATTTTGTGAAAATTTCATGGAAATTATGCTTTGAAACATTCAGATGATAGGGACATGGCAATTAAAACACCCTATGAAAGGTTACATTTGTCCCACTCATTGTTTTAATAAAATCTTGTTTTTTGACAACCATCCTTGCAGAAGTATGGTGAAATGGTTGTTAAGTCTTATGCAGGTGATCACAAAGATTGCAGCTATACTCACTACTTGCTTAAGAGAAAATGGTTCTTGTCTTTCAATCTCACATCACTGAGAGTAAAACATAGTATTGCCTTTTGTATTTCACTTAATGCTGAAAATTTCCTTTCTTCTGCTTGCACGTAGTGTAATGCGACAATTATGTGACATATTAAAAAAAAAAAATTATGACAATGCTTGCACTGTATCCAAATGTGAAGAGATCTGCAGTCATTTCAAATGGGAAACCTGCTATTAGCTCACACAATAGATTCCCCAGCTGAAAAGAAGACATAAATTGGAGTGAATCAAGCATTCACCGCCAGCAGATCTGCTGCTTATGTTCACTGATGAGATGTAAATGTGCTTAGCAAGAGTAGAGCATCAGAAGAGGACCATGAAATTCTAATATAGTGACTGTAATGAGAATGGGTTAATTTGTAGCATTTCTTATTCTAATTATGATATTTGACACATGGGAGCAAAACCATTTTCAGCCATTTTCTTTTCTTGTTACTATCCCCTATTACAAGAATGAGAAACAAGAGCAATCTGCATGTTTTTCTACTCCGTGAAATACAGTAGCATGCTGCACTGTTTTGACCCTTTCAATATTCTGCATAGGCAGTTTGAGAGAAGACAGTCCAGTTATGGTCTTGGCAAAGAGCATTTAATAAATCCAGGAAAAGTATAATTTGTATGGAAATAGCCTGAATTATTTTTTTAAGTGCACAAGAATGTAAGGGGGGAAAAAACAATAGCAAACCAGCAATAAAACCAAAAAGCTACAAAACAGAAACATCACAACATTTCTCTATCTCTAGCACAATGATTTTAACGAGAATTAAAATGTGTATGAACTTACTCTATTCTTAGAGTGATGGGATCCTAGGTTCATCTTGCAGTGTGTAAATTATCTATGCAGACATATTCATTGTAAGAGAGATGTCCATCTGGTTAAAAATATTCTGTTCCACAAAATTCAGATATTAATCCATTATTTTGACAAAAAATAAGCATATAGAGGTTAAGATACTTGCCACTCAAACTAAATGCATACATTTTCAGCCCTGTAGGTTCTATATTTTGTAAAAATGAGTACAAAATTATATCCATGAAAAACACAGAAACATGGAATTCATATTTCACTGAACAAACTCAAATTCTGATAACACAGAGATGGACCAAACAGCTTTTTTGACAAAAGAGTCTGACATATGCTTATAGGAGAGTAATTTACCTGTTTCTGCTTCATATTTGAGGGTTATTGTATTTATGTGCAGATATGCACGTTTTAGACAAGTGCAAATTACCTCTGCTTTTGTGGGTCACTTCTGGTATTAAGACTTGCCTTTAAAATAAGAATATAGAAAAGATTGTTGTCCTTAAAAATCACAACTCAGAAAGTGTGAGATGGATGAGGACAGTGGAGGAAAGTACTATCAAATATGAAAGGGAGAGGTGAGGTCAGATTTTTAAAGATTTGTAGGATTTATTACAACTTCATTTGAGCATTCAAATAATTCAGGCTTTTTTTTAGGTTTCTACGTGGCTCATTGAAACAGCAGAAATGAAGGAATATATTCGCAAGACTATTCAAAAGTTGTCAGTAATAGGGTTCTCACAGGGGGAAGTACAATTCATGTGCTTCGTCAGTCTGTCTTTGAATCACGACAGAGCTTAGATAAAACATCATGCATCTATGTACTTAGCTAAAGATTGATCTACAGACATCTGAGCACTTCTGTTTAGGTATATAAGGAACTTTGTGAACCAGAATGTCAGTATAAATCAATTTTAGGCTTCTCCAGCAATAATCCAGAACCCAGGGACCAGACAACTTAATCTTTGTCTGAAAGAAGGATTCCAAATTGCCACAAATCTGATCTTAGGAATTTAGAGATTCTCAATCTCACTTACAAATGTTCATGTCCTATTAATTTTTCCCAAATAATTATAGAACCCTGAGTTTCTTGGATTAAAATGCTTATATATATTGCAAATGAAATAATTTTTTTTTTACCTAGTAGAAAATTCATAAATGTACTAGAAAGAGAGAGGAAAAATATCACTAAACCTGTGTGGTAGACCTACAAAGAAAAGGACTCTGAAATATAATATCCTGACTTCAGGGTATCATAGGTAAGTGCATCAGATTGACAGAACACCTTATACCCATATTGATAACTCAGAAATTAATTTATCAGTGAGTGGTCCTGTGAGTAAAGGAAGTATTCCTGAAATAGCTGAGAATGGAGTTTGCAGGAAAACAATTATCTGCTGAGAAAAACCATTATATAATGTAAATGCATACACTGTATGCACACCATATGCATATGTGCGTATGTACACGCGCACCATTATACGCATGCCATTATCCATAGATCCATTTCATTTATTTGTCACTAGGTACTTCTTACATATCAAACTGAAACAAAAAAAAGATACTTTGGCCTTACTAAGCTTCCCTAAATATGTTCACCTATTTGAGATGCTAGCCTGGTCTCTATCTCTCACTTGCCAAGGGAGCAGGTCTCCTTCAGGTCCTGTGACTTGGTGTTAACCCAGATGTTTTTAGTACATTAAAATACCTCAAATCACAATAGACTCTTGTTTTTTGGCAACTACCATGCCAAGTTCTGGGATCAGAATTTACTGAATATCTCTACAGTTACAACTACAGCAGTCATTTTGGCAGGCTTCAGGTACCAAAACGTAAGACAGATAAGGCACCCAAACTCTAGCTGCTGATCTCCAAAAGGCTGCATATCTTGCATAAGTTCTGTCTCTAGCCTGCCAACTCCATTTAAGTGTATTGGCATCTGAGGTGGCAGCATATACCCATGTTTATGTAGCTGAATCCTGCCCTAAGTCTCTGTTAATTATAATAGGAGCACAGACATCTAGTTCACATGTAGATAATGATGGGAAAGCTTCACTATTTCCTCTACTACTTCTTTATTAATAGTAATAGTTTGAAGACAGTAAAATGATGATATCAAGACTATTTTCTTCACATTTCCTTTTTTGCCTTTCTTTTAACCCACTTTTATTTAATTGTATTAAATTAATGTTGAAGTGAACTTAATGCTATTTTTGCTGGCATTAGGTCAAACCAGGATCTATTTCCATTTATTCTTATTCTTCCCCCACTCCACTCCACCATTTCTACTCTGTAACACTCCTTATTCACAAACTGTAATAAAATAAGTGAGGAGTACAAAGAAATGGAGCATCATTTTCAACTTGTAGAAGTTTGTATAATTGCATGTCTCTAAGTAAGTAGATATGTCACAATAAATGCAAAATAGCCTATCATCCATCTTTATCAATACTTTTTGAATTCGAAAGGGAGTATGGCTTTTATACAGTATAGATAAACTGAAGTAAAACATAAAGCTATTAAAATACTGTTTAAACAGTTTCTAATAACAAAACCTGAAATCAGAATGCCACTAAAACAGAGTTCAGCTTTTCCTTATTATCTTCAGCATAAACCCAAAGTATTTACCTTTAGTGAAGTTTTCTAACATCAGTGGTATCTTGAGACTGCACCCAGGGTATATCTTCTTTTCTCTGCTTCCATGAATATTGAAGATGAAAACAAAACTCTAAAAGCATATTTGATCTTCAGACCATCTGGTCAATTCAGCTTCCAATTGTGTCCTCTTTATCTCTGATGATTTTGCAGTGGCTTAGTGTTTAATTTATGTTCCTTTCTTCTGCAGCTTTGTTCTCTATTCTCTCTTTAACAGTCACATGGATACCCATGTTCTTACTATCTGCACATCCTTACTTCAGTCCTTGGCAAGGAGTTCAGTCTTGTGTTCTATGTTTGAAACTAAGTTTGAAATTGTTAGTGCATTTTCCTTATAGAACATTTTCCTAAAAAAGAGGGAAAAAAAGACTGAAAGGACTGTCATAATATAAAACTGATTTTTTATTAGTCTATAAATCATAACAATTACCTTTCAAATACAGAATGACAGCAGAGAAGCAATAAATGTTTATGACACCTTCTCTCTATTCCCATGCATTCTTAAGAAATGGTTCCCTGTTTTCGCCCTGGGTTTCTGTCAAACTTACGAATACAGGAGTTACAGCAAGCTCAGTACAAGACTTTCTAGTCTGAGGAAGACTGTTACAGTGGAGACTTGTCTATCGGCTTCCAGCCCCTGTCAGTGTTGGCTGAGTCTCATTACTGTGTTTTAGACTTGCTTCTCATTCTTCCCTCACACAACACTCCTACTGCTATTGAAGCTTTTCCCTGTCAAGCACATTCAGCAGCCGTAAAGGGAAGGAGAATTTTCATTGGTAGAGGCCACTTGGATATCTGAATGCCAGCAACTGGTGTGGAACCACAGGTCATAGGGGCCCATATGTTTAAGTCAGCACATGGGGTGCTTGCACATTGTGTGGCTACATGTGTCAGTGCGATTGCTTGCAAATACCATGTCAGAGTAGCCCATGTGATAGGATAAGAGGTTCGGCAACCCAGTGTCAAAGCAGGCAGAAGTATGGGCCAGATACTGGAGAGACCAGAAAGTCTAGAAGTTGGCAACCGGAGAGACCAGAGGTGTTTGAATCATCTATTAGAGTGATCATAAGGTCTAAGGGTTGACTTAGTGACATGTTTACATGTATATGGCTGTATTGGAGACAAGAGGATCCTAGGGATCAGCTACTGGGTAGGTTGAGTATTCAAGGTCATTTACTAGGGGGATCAACAGTATGTGTGCGCACGCGTGTGTGTGTGTGTGTGTGTGTACAAAAGCATCTGTGTGTGCAAATATATGAGTAAGGAGTTCTGAGCTACAAGGAGCTGAAAGGGTACTGCTGACTTTGGGAGGGCCAGAAGATAGGGAAAACAAGGTTCTAAGGTCAGTTCCTGCCCTTAGTGCATGAGTCCATGCTACTGGGAAGATCAGCTTTTTATATCTGCACGCTATTTTCCACTAACAGACCTTTACCCCGAAATCGCAGGAAGGGGGACAAAATTAGGCAACTGTTTGTGCTATCTGTGTTTACATCTTTCTATCTGTACTGTTCCATGTGGCTTGCAGTGTGTATTGCCTGTCGATTTCTGTGCCTTTGGGGAATGCACGCTCAGCCTTGCCACTGACTGCGCTTGGGAACAGAGAGCTATAGCACCCTCCCCTCTGCTGTGCCACCAGCAAAACTTTAACAGTATTATCATAGTGTTATCATAGAGTCATTTAAGTTGTAAAAGACCTTTAAGATCATTGAGTCCAATCGTATTCACTAATGCTTTCACCCTTTAAAATTTTGACTTTGCAAATGCATAATTTTAAGTTTATTTTTATGCATTGTTTGATTTGATATTTTATATTAATAGACAATTTCCAGCTTTTATTTTGCTATAGTTCTTGGTTCTTGCTTATCAACATAAAAGCTACCCACAATTTCAGCTGAACAGCAGAGAATTACAAGACAGGGACCACATGGTTAATGTGAAAAAGTTCAAAAGCTTTGGTAGTGGTCTCACTGTAATTCACAGCTCTGTAGAGAAGTTGCTATATCTCAATTAGAATTTTTTTATATGTGTACATTTATCTATATGTATGTATATTGGTACAGTGATCCCTGAAGTAAAGCAAATTTATTTATCGTCCACTGGAAGAATTGCTTATCTGTGTGTAAAAAGGACTCTTTCAGATGATGGTTACAAAAATGTACTCCTAGACGATTATTCATCAAGAAGTTATTTTTTATACACTCAGTACATAAAATCTGCAAGCCTTAGATAAAATTGTCAGAATAATTAGGTTCTTTTTACCTCATCAGCAAATAAAATGTGGTGATTCCAAAGTAATATTTCTGGAGAAGGCACCAAAGGGGCTGAGGCTGATTCACAGTAGCTAATAAGATGGCACACACCCTATCCAAGCAAGCAAAAACTTTAATATGCAATTTCTGTGCTTCAGAATGCAGTTTCCTTGAGATGAATACTAGAAGGAGAAAGAAGGAATATTTTCTGACTTCAGAGAGAGTTAAAGTCTTACTCCTGATGGGAGTACTGTCTCTGATTAGTAGGTGAAAAGAAGGATTTAGATGTGATAGACACAATTTATGGAATCCATCTTGAATTCTGCTGTTACGCTGGCAAATTTTCTTGTTTACAAACTGCTTCAGTTGTAAGAGTTTTTAAGTATCAGTTATTCAGGGAATAATTGTAAAAAGAGCCATGAGACCTAAGAGCAATATTTTCGTGTCTAACTATCAACAAGGGAAAAGAGAGAGGCTCATCAAACTGACAAATATGCATCCACTCTGAATCAAATGTTGGAAAAAAGATTTGGCATAAATGTTATGTAGTCTGTTTGTAAGAGAAAAAACCAATGGAATACACCAAAATTAATCTATTTATGCATATGGACAATCTCACAGGTAGAAATATTTCTCTATGCAGAAGCTTCTCTATACATAAATATTACTTTTATGCAGTAATTATAATAAGAGGTCGCAACAGTGTTGTAAATCCCTCTCTTTTAACAGAAGCAGCACAGTAAGGATAAATCCAGCTCTATTGCTACAACAATGTGTGTAAAATATATGAACTTTCAAATAATCATAGATTCATGTAGGTTGGAAAAGACCTTTAGGATCAAGTCCAGACATTGACCAAGCACTGCCAAGTTCACCACTAAACTATGTCACACAGATCCACACATCTTTTAAATAACTTCAGGGATGGTGACTCAAACACTTTCCTGGGCAGCCTGTTCCAGTGCTTGACCACTCTTTCTGTGAAGAAATTTCTCTCAATATTGAATCTAAACTTCCCTAGGCCCAACTTGAGGCCATTTCCTCTCATCCTGTCCCTTGTTACTTGAGAGAAGAGGCCAAACTCCGCCTCTCTACAGCACCTTTCAGGCATTTGTAGAGAGAGGTACAGTCCACCCTGAACATCCTTTTCTCCAGGCTGAACATTCACACCTCTCTCAGCTGCTCCTCATAACACTTATGCTCTGGACCCTTCATCAGCTTTGTTGCCCTTCTCTGGACATGCTCCAGCACCTCAGTGTCTTTTTTGTAATGAAACATTGTAGCCTCATCTACACACATTGGAACATGATTTCCAAGAGCAGAACTCACTGCCATATTCATTGAGTTGTACAATTACAAGGTAGCCAGCTTCTTTGAACTTCAGGCTAAAATCAGGGACCAAAAAGAACTATCCAAAGCTGCTTTTGAAAGGTTAATCTATAGCATCATGTGGAGGTGAATAGATACCACTCTTGCAGCTCTTGGATTGAGAAATAGAAGTTCCTTTCACATAACCTCCCCATGTTCACAGCAGCAATACAGCTGAAAAGTTTTGTTGTGCTGTGTTTTGGCTTTGTGCAACTACCTGACCTTTTCCTTGGCCAGGCAGTCCTGCTGTGCAGTCAACACATGAAGCCCTTTGCCTGTCCCAGGCTGGCAGTATTTAATGGATTGTATTAACCTCCAATCTGTGTCTTAAAGCAATTAGAACAGCTTTGGCTGGAAAACCTCCATTTTAATTTCATTAAGAAAACTCAAGAAACTAGAAACTGAAAGGAAATAAAAAGATAAACATAGAGAGAATTTTGGATTCTGTTGACTTTACTGCAAAGCTGAAGAAAGCCAAATGCTTCATCCAATCCTAAGAGTGAGGCTTAGACTGGCTCTGATAGCTGTCTTTGTGCTACCTATTGCAAAAGCTCCATTTATGTTCTATGTGAAAAGTCCAATGAAGCATAGAAAACATGTAATTTGTGTAGCAAATGAGAGTTATGTAATTTTTGCTGGCATAAACAATGCAATAACTGCTCAGAAATAGCCTTTTGCAATCATGAATGGAGTCCATTATCTACTCTGTCTCTATTTTTTGCTTACTCTGAGTTGGGGCATAGTAATAAAAGAAAGACATCCTCTTTGCTTCAGAGCATTAGTTTTGAAATAGCAAGTGGATAACAATATACGACAGTTCATTTTTGTCATCTGATTAAGGAGCAGCCATGTTTTACAGACACTTACTGAGTTGCCAGACAATTAAACATTTCAATACATTGATATGTATTTAGTTGGACTACGTTTGCAAATAAGTCTTTTCTGGAGTTACCTCAAAGCTTAGACAAGACAGTAGATAAGAATTACAGAACTATTGTTATTATTATTACTCTGATCATTAGTATTAGTGGGGATAGTCAGGGTAAATGCAGAGTGGAGTGTTTGCAAGGTACCTTTCTGGCAGAGTGTGTGTCCTATTTATTCACTTGTCTGTAAATAAAGAGCTATTAATTGTTTCTTTAGTAATTTTTTCAGTGGTTTTGTTTGTTGCATTTTTGAGGAGAAAAATTTACACAAAGGGGTACTGACAGAGTTACTAAGGGCCCAGCAGATGACACAATATATTTGGATTTTCAGGAAGCCTTTTATAACATTCCACATGACAAGTTCCTGCTTAAGCTCCAAGATGATGCAGGGATTCAGGGCAGAACACAGGCAGAGATACAGAACAAGTTGAAAAATAGCAGGACAGTGACTATAGATAGTTCCTGTGGAATTAGCTATGTCAAACCAGACAAAGTGTTATTTAAGGTCTACGGGGCTAGTGCTTTAAAGTCTGCTGTGCATGTTATGTCCTTTAATTTAGAAAGATCTTCTACAAGCACAAAGTGCAGTCTAGTTGCATTTTCTGAGGACAAAAAAATGAAAGACAATGAACAAAGGCCATATAGAGAGCAAAACTTAAAAAGGAGTTAGATTTGATTTGTAGATAGGTTGTCACAGAGGGAATTAAGTGTAATATTGACAAATACCGAGTAATAAAACTTTAGTGCTGCAAAACCCAGTAAATTCTAGTGTAGAACTAATGGGATTAAACTCTAAGGTAATTTAAAAAAAGGAAACCAAACCAGGAAATCAAGCAAATAAAAACCTTCACAACACTTTTCTAGGCAGGATAAACAGGAGTGTTTCATGTTCCCTTTCTAAGAGCATATATTTAGTCTTTTTCTTACAGTAATAATAATAGTAATACTTAGCATATCTAAAAAGATTTCATCAAATAAATTAACGTACACAAATCCTCCAAGATACTAGTCATTACAGGAATTCAGTCAGTGAGGTGCACAGTGACAGCAACAGCAACTTGGTAAGTTCTAGGGCAAAACATCTGAAGGAGATGGACAAGGGGTTTCTGGAGTCAGGGAACCCTGAAAGAGAGCAGAGAGACCTATTAGGACCTGGCAGCTCTCACAAGCAACCACAAGAGACATAAATGGCTCCAGGGAGGGCAGCGAACAGGGCAAGCAAACGGGATGTGGCATTGTCAGAAGGACATGGCACGGTTGCTTATGTGGCACTTTGTGCAGCATTTTGTGTGGGAGAGCACAGCCATCCTCCTGGCAATGATGATTTCCACAGAGTTGAAAGCCGTTGCTAGGAGGAGTGTGGTGACCCAGAAAGTGGATGAAGTATTCTATAAGCATTTGGTTCACGTTTCACAAGCACTAGCTCTTGTTCTTGTGGAAGACTTTTACTTGATGGGTGTCTGCTGGAAACTCAACATGGCAGAGAAGAGGCAGTCTAGGAGGTTCCTTGAATGCATGGAAGATAACTTCCTGACACAGCTGGTGCACGAGACCTCCAGGGGTGGTGCCCCACTAGACCTGCTATTTACAAACAGAGAAGGGTTGGTGGGAGACGTGGTGGTCAGAGACCATCGTGGGCATAGTGACAAAACGATAAGAGTTTTTGATTCTTGGGGAAGTAAGGAAGGGAGTCAACAAAATTTCTAGCTTGTACTTCTGGAGGGCAGATTTTGGCCTGTTGAGGACACTGTTTCAGAGTCCCCTGGGAAATACTCCTTAATGACAAAGGGAAAGGCTAGACATAAGAAGGAAATCTTTAAGCCACAGGAGCAGGCCATCCCCATGAGCCAGAAGACGAGACAGCAGGGAAGAAACCTGGCCTGGCTGAACAGGGAGCTTTCGCTTGAACTCAGGATAAAAAAGAGTTTATGTCCTTTGGAAGAAGGGGAAGGCAACTCAGGAAGGGTACAAGGATGTCGTTAAGTCATGTCAAGAGAAAACTGGAAAGGTAAAAGCTCAGATAGGACTCATTCTGAGAGAATAAATGTGCTTTTATAAACACATTAACAACAAAAGAAGGGCCAATGAAAATCTCCATCCTTCATTGGATGAAGGGGGAAACATTGTCACCAGGGATAAGGAAAAGATTGATGTAATAAATACATTCTTTACCTAAGTCTTTAACAAAAAGACCAGTTTTCCTCAGGGCAACCAGCCCTCGGGGGGGGGAGACAGGGAGCAGAATAGACCCCCTTCAATCCAGGAGTAAGTAGTTAGTGACCTACTGACGCATTTAGACACTCATAAGTCTGTGGAGCCTGATGGGATCCAACCAAGAGTACTGAGGGAACTGGTAGAAGGGCTTTCCAAGTCACTCCATCATTTATTATCAGTCTTGGTTAACCAGGGAGGTCCCAGAAAACTGGAGGTTGGCCAGTGTGACAACCATCTACAAAAAGGATTGTAAGGATAATCTGGGAAAGTACAGGCTTATCAACCTGACCTCAGAGCTGGGGGCAGTTATGGTATAGATTATCTTGAGCATGTATAGGACAACCAGGGGATCATACCCAGCCAGCATGGCTTTAGGAAAGACAGGTTCTGCTTGACCAAGCTGTTCTCCTTTTATGACCAGATGACCTACCTAGTGGATGAGGGAAAAGCTGTTGGTACAGCTGATACCTGGACTTCAGTAAAATCTTTGGCACTGTCTCCCAAAGCATTCACCTGGAGAAGCTGGCAGCCCAGGGCTTGGACAGGTGCACTCTTCACTGGATTAAGAACTGGCTGGATGATCAGACCCAGAGAGTGGTGGTTAATGGTGCCACATCCAGTGGGTGGCCAGTCACTACTAGTGTTCCCCAGGGCTCAACGTTGGCCCCAGTCCTGTTTAATATCTTTATTGACGATATAGATGAGGGTATCAGTGCACCCTCAGTAAGTTCAAAGATGGTACTAAGTTGAGTGGGGGTGTTGATATGCTGGAGGGTAGGAAGGCTCTGTAGAGGGATTTGGACAGGCTGGATTGATGACCTGAGAACAACAGTATGCAGTTCAATAAGGCCAGGTGCTGAGTCCTGCACTTCAGCCATAGTAACCCAATGTGTTGCTACAGGTTCAAGGAAGAGTGGCTGATAAGCAGCCCAGCAGAAAAGGACCTGGGGATGCTGTTTGACAACCAGTTGAACATGAACCAAGAGTATGACCAGATGGTCAAGAAGGCCAGTGGCATCCTGGCCTGTATCAGAAACGATGTGACCAGGAGGACTAGGGAAGTGATTGTGTTTCCATACTCAGCACTGGTGAGGTCGCACCTTGAGTCTAGGCCTCTCACAAGACACATTTGGGTGATGGAGCTTGTCCAGAGAAGGGTCTAGAAAGTAAGTCCTATGAGGAACAGCTGAGGGAGCTGGGGTTGTTTAGCCTAGAGAAAAAAAGACTCTGGGGAGACCTTCTCACTCTCTATGACTACCTGAAAGAAGGTTGTAGCCAGGTAGGTGTCGGCCTCTTCTCCCAGGTAACAAGTAACAGGAGAAGAGAAAATGGCCTCAAACTCCTCTAGCGGAGGTTCAGTTTGCACATGAGGAAGAATTTTTTTACTGAAAGGGTGGTTGAGCATTATAATGGGCTGCCCAAGGAGGTGATGGAGTCCCCATCCCTGGTAGTGTTCAAAAAACAATGGACGGGGCACTTATTGCTATGGTCTAGTTGACATAATGATGTTTGGCCAAAGGTTAGACTCACTGATCTTGGAAGTCTTTTCCAACCTTATTGATTCTATATCATATTTCAGATGGTCACCTAATTCTTGAAAGAAAGACGTGAGGAGATGTTATGGGGCAGAACATTTTCTGTGGAAGTCATTAATATTGGCATTGCATGCATAAGTTCAACATTCCACCTTTGTAACTGTTTTTCCTTTCTCCTTGTTTGTTTGACAATCACATTTGGGGTAAATGCCACCTCTTCATTGACAGGATCAATAGTAGGCAACTTCATTGTAATCCTTCCTTTTTTACCTTCCTCATTAAACAATCCCTTTTCATTTAAAGGGGGAAAACCTGAACAAAGTATGAGAGCAATTTTCTGAAGAAGACCTTGCTCTTGACAATGCTGTGTGACAGTAAAAAACTCCTCATGACATCACATGGCATAATTTTACTCCTTTGAGAACAAAAAAACTTTCAGATTTAATTTTCAAATAAATGGTATTGACAAAGGAGACAGGAAGTATTTGCAATGACTAAAATTAAGCCTCTTAATTCAGTTTCTAAGGTCTTATTTAGTCTATAGAGAGATGTAGACTCTTTTTAGGTGGTGTGAATTGCACTGTGAAAGAACTTGCATTCCTGATTTAGGGATAGATGTTCCAAGTTAAACACTGTAAATGCACAGCACGGGGCATCTGACAGCTGAAATTTCAATATTTTTATATGATTTGTCTTTTCTACAGGATTTCTAATGATTGCCAAGTACTACAGCCTTCCTGGGGGTTCAAGAACAAAAATCGCAACCATATCCACAATACTGTTTGTATAAATTCTGAGTTTTTTTAAAATTTTTACTACCTGAAGGGAACAGTTTTGCTGGCTTGGGAAGTCTGACAGTAAAATATGTCAGAAACAGGCATACACAGGCATACTCTCCTAATCTGGATTGGAGTCACATATGCACTTTAAGATTCTGCTAGATGCTACAGTAAGATGGATATGAAGTAGTAGCCATGAGTTTATGCTATTTAATTTTTATAATATGCTTCCTTCTGTCATGCCTAAATTTTGGGTAAAGGTATTTGTGCTTTACAATGGTTGGCTGCTCCTTGAAAAACTGTTGTCTGCAGAGCCACAGAGACCAACCTAAAGTCAGGAATGTGAAGGAGATTACAATAAACCTAACAACTATAGTCTTGAAAGGACTACTGACTAAAAGACTGATTTTCAACAAAAGTAACACTATGACCTAGACTCTCCCAAAAAGAAATATAAGGAGATGTGGAACCTAAATATGGTGGTGCTGAGGAATTCAAAAAAGTGTCAGCATGTTATTAGCTTGTGATCTGTGATAACGTAATTGTCATTGGCAACTCATTCCCAAGGGAGAGAAGTGGTTCACAGGCAGAGTGATAATGGCAAACTTGGCCCTTGGCCTTTTAACCTCTGAACTAGCCCTACCATCTAACATAACATGAGGCAAAAACATACACAACTCAGGAATTGAAAAATTTGAAGGATTTTATAAGCTACACTTTTTTTTTTTTTTTTTTTAAGTATGCACACACCCCTCCAGGAAGATTTAGGAAATAGGAAAAGCAAAAACCTCTGAAGTCTGAGGCTGGTTTTTCATTACTATCTTGGTATTTTACTTTTCATTCAAACCACAGAGGAATGCACCTATCCAAAAACTACACAGGGAGAAACAGAAGGAATACAGTCCAAAATTTCTATGGTTACATCTACATGAGCAATTGTTTTGGCTCAATTGAAGTTTTCTGTACAGTGGAAGCATTCGGTGTCAAGCTCCCAGGATCCATATTGTATTGCTTCAGGAGTTTTTCTTCAGAATGGCTCTAGTTTGATCTCATGAACTGAATAGGTGAGCGTATCTCCTGGTATAATTTTATCACTCATGTTCTGTAATATTGCTCAAATATGGGATTCAGACTTCATTCTGAACACATCAGTGCTTCACTTCAGCAATTGGTCTGTAACTCAAATGAAAATGTTTGTGGTAATCTAGAAGTCTTAAAGAATATTCCTCATTTCAGGACTTAGGAGCAGAGAAAAATGATATTTCTCTTTAGGTTCAAAATTTTCCCATTTCATTATGACCTTCAAAAATATAATTGCTTTTGTGTTTTGTTTCACTTTGTCTTTGATTTTCTCATAGAAGATGTGAAACAGAAAAACCCTCAAAACCAGAATGTTTCAAGATTCAAACCCAAGCTTTAATCTCTGCTTTTGGGTTGTTTGGTTTTTTTACTCTTCATCTCACAGTAATGGAAATTTTATTTTTTATTTTCACAATTTGTCATTTTTTGTTTCAGAACTATTTCCTATGCAGCTGTGATTAGGAGTTCACTTTTCATTATATTGTAATACATTGGTATTACAACACTCTGCTGGTTAAGTTCCTTTCCCTAGGCTAGTAAGTTACATACAGAGGAGATACCAGTCTAAGATTCAGTTGCCTGAACATGTGTGACTGTTTTACCTACCTGGATGCCAGCTTCTCCCTCTGAATGATGTTGACCTCCCACATTTGGGAGATTCCTTATCACCTTCAGCCATATAATGTGTTGCATACCCTGGGGGACCTATATTGGTGTTAGATCACAAATAGTGATGTTCATACAGGCAGCTAAAATCTATCTTAGCTCTAAAGAAAAGTGATGTATCAATTACAAACTCTTTAAAATGTATCCCCAGATTTTTCAGCCTTGCATAAGCTTCTTGACATATTATTGGCTAACAATTGGCTGATTGCTGTCTTTAGAAACTTAGTTGGTGGAACCAGGAAGAGCAGTGAGAGAATATGAGGATACAACAGACATTTGTCATGTACTGAATGCTGAGATACACATTACTGTCTTCCCATTTTGGAAATTAGCCAGAGAGATTTTGTTGTTATCTTTTAGGCACAATCGTTTTGGGGAAAAAAAAATAAAAGAAATAAAAAGAAAAAAAACCAGCTTATTGGTTTTGTCTACATACAAGTTTCCTGTAGCTACAAGATAAGTTACAGATTTCTCAATAGGCAGTCAAAAGACAGAAAGAAGGAAATTAAATTAGAATTGATTTCTTACATATCACTATGACACCTTCAGTTTTCAAGAATAGAGACTGGATTAACTCTTGAAATATTTACCAAATAAGTTTTATTACCTTAAATGCAGTAATTAATTTAATGTCTGACTTTTTTTTTCAGAAAACTTTTGAACGTGTCATTATTTTCTTCAATGAGAAAAAAAATAAAAAACACAGAACAAACAAAATATCAGCACAGAGTATATCTATTAAGATCACTAATGCTTTTTAAAGGACTCATCCACTCAAGAAAATAGTATTCTGATATGGGTGATAACACTGCTAACAAGAGTAACCACCATACTTGGATAGAGCATTCATTTTTGCTGTGTTGGTCCTCCAACACATATTGGTGTGATTGAAGTCTCCCATAAGGACAAGGGTCCTCCGTCTTTTGAAGAACAGGTAGTTTGGCTACTTTTTCTTCCTGATCAGGTGGTCTGTAGCAGGCACCTAACAGAACATGTCTCCCACACCCATTGTTCCTACAGAGCCTATATCCCATCTTTTGCAATACTACAGTTCTGTGAGCTACCTTACCACGTCTCCATGATCTCAATGAGATGATTGCTCTGGAGCTGCAAACTGACCTCTAATTTCTGCTACTAGTTTGCCATGCTGTGTGCATTAGTGTACAGGCACTTCAGAGAGGCACAAAAATGTTTTTATTTCCCAAATGCTGACTCAAGAAAGGTAAGGATGTCAAAAGTTAAACTATACTTACTATGAACAGATATGTATCTTTTTATGCTTTATATGTGATTTGTTTACTGTCTTATACATGATGGACTGCATTCTAATAAATTTAAGCTATTATTTACTGAGTTTCAGTTATGCTTCAGGGGGTAATTATTCTCAGATTTTGCAGTTTTATCACTTATTGTGCCTACTAAGTCAATTCTGGCAATGTATTGCTAATGTATTACAGTTAATAAACTAGTCAATGTTGCCTAAATGAAAGTCATCCTATTAATTTCAAGATTATTATAGTGGTTTCTGTTAACCATAGACATCAAGCCTTATATGAGCAATGTCTGATATGCTAGTCTTTTCATATATTTTCCTCAGGCAGGTCTCTTATCATTAAAGTTGCATGGGAGTATGACACTTGTGCATAAATTATAATTCTTTATAGAGTTGTTTGTGTCTTCCCTTATACCTATCATGCAATACATGAATGTTTTTAATGGTTGACTGCACAAAGAGTGAGAATATGTGATTAACATATTAGAAAGAAATATTAAAAAAAATTATGAAAATATTCAAGAAATATAATTTAAGAGAAATTTTAGTTTCCCATAATTTACATTTAAAAAAAAAGTGAGCAAATTATATTAGGAAATAAGCAGAGAAAAAAACCCCTAATAAAATTCAAAAAGAGGAAATTAAGGTATCTGAGTGACATCTGTGTAAAAAAAACTTTCTTGGTTATAGTATGGAAAAACAGATCCATACTTTTGGTTTCTTATTTTCCATACAAATGAAAGGCAGTTTTCAGATTTGGAAAATTGCCATTTCATATGTCTATTTTAAAGAAAAAAAAAAAGCTGTTTTGTTGTGAAATAGAAAATATTCACAATATATCAAATTCACAAGTACTTGCTAAGCAAAACCTGGTAGTTTTTCGCAGAAAAAAGGGCTGAATTGATTTTGTGATATCAAAACAAGCTATCTACACTTCCATACTTCAGCAAAGAAATAAACTAAAATTACATTTCTATTGCTACAAGCTTGTATTTATATTTTTCATGCACGTTCCGTGGCTGAAGTTATAAGAGAGTAGTTGTTGAAGGAGGACTTGCGTATATAAGTGGTCACTGACTCAGGAATGACAAGTAGCTAATTTACTTTTCATATATTTACTTGTAGGGGTTCTCTTTCACAGATTCTTCAGCTTTGTTTAGTTTGTCAACCAAAAGTGACTGTGATGGATCAAACAACCTTTATAATTCATGTACCATATTTTACTAATATTGGTGCTTTTTCTATGAATCACCTGTACACGAGCAGTCTGACCATACACAACTGAAATCGGCAGGAAACATGCTGTTTACTTATGTGAGAGTAAAACATAAAGGACACTGAAATTGTTTTCCTGTTGACGAAACATTTTCTCCCACAGCTTCTTTTCTAGTACATTCTCTGTAAAGATACATTTATATGACATGGTACAGTGTTCTGTAGAAAGAACTATATTGATACAGAATAATTGAGGAACAGGTATATTAGCCTGGAATTGTGCCATATTATATCAGCACTTCTGGCACCTTTGCTACATTGCTGTGCTGCACAGCATCTGGTAGACATGTAATAAGCAAGCTAATCCTCTCCACCTACCAAACAGTCCTATTGAATAGTCATGCTTTGTTTTATTAGTCCCAAAACATATTACCACACTCTTCTGTTAATTCTCAGCAGTCATTGCTGTTACTCAACTCCAACACTCTTGCATTAACTACTTATGTGATTTTCATTTGTGGCTTACATACTTTTCCACATAATGAATTGAACTGATGAACAAGGCTACAAGTACTAATTCATTCCTTATAACAATTCCTGTAATATCTAGTTTGGAAACTATACTCCCTCTTAGGGAAAAAAAATACAAACCAACAACCACAACTGGTTTCTCAATTTTTTATTTATTCAGTATTTTGTACTCAGGACAATTGCCTTATGTAAACCAGTGTGAAAAAAGTTTTTAAGCTTGGAAGGCTTAGTACCAAACATGAATCCACTAAATACAACAAGTTTTGGGGGTCCAGACTGATCCCTCTTCTTTCAGAAGAAAGATAAGGCTGCAGCATTAACTTCTCTGACTGATTTTATTCTACATTCTGAAAACCACTACACTCTGGAGTAATGGAAATCTAAGCTGCATATAAAAGTAAACTGTCCCTGGTTTAGAAACCCATAAACTATGGTTATATGTCAATGTACTCAGATTACAGTAAACTTCTTCTATACATGCTAAAGTTAGAGACAAGTAGGTACTGACACTGATTATGAAAGGAACTTTGGATATTTCCTTCTAATCTAAACTTTTATCTGAGTTGCCTAAAACTAGTTAGGTTCCCAAAGTTAGGTATGAGGAAACAAGACTTAACTACTTTCATTTAATATAGAAAGCTGACAGAAATTTCACACAGTTCACTGAAAGGAAGTGTCAAGCCCTGCACTTTGGGAGGCTTAACCCCAAAGTATGGGTACATGCTGGTGGAAAGGAGATGAAGCAAAGACACTTTTCATTGATGCCCAGTGACAGAACCAGTGGCATAAACCGAAACACAGGATGTTCCTCTTGAACATCAGGAAACACTTTTTTACTGTAAGGGTGACCAGTTACTGGCACAGGTTGTTCAGGGAGGTTCTGGAATCTTCACCTCTACAGATATTCAGAACCTCTCTGGGTACAGTGCTGGCAGCCTGCTGTAGATTGCTCTGTTGGAACAGGAGGGCTGTAGCAGACGACCTCCAAAAGTCCCTTCCAATCCCAATCATTCTGTGATTCTGTGAATATTAAAATATCAATTAGCTCTTCAAAATTCCTACTGAGCTGGCTACCTAGGCCTGCAGACACCTAAAGGCCCTGCCTCTTTGCATTTGTACAACACCTTGAGTCTCAGCAGTGTCCTCCTTAAAGCCTTAACACCAGCAGGATTTTAAATCCAAACTCTTCTCTGAATTGGAATGGGCTAGATCCAACAGAAGTGAGATATCTTTTGTGTACCATGTAGTTCAGTGGTTATAGAATCATAGAATCATTTAGGTTGGAAAATAATGTTAAGATCATAGAGTGCAATTGTTAGCCTATTACTGCCAAGTCTACCACTAAACCATGACTGTAAGTGCCACATATAAATGTCTTTTGAATACCTACAGGGATGGTGACACAAACACTTCCCTGGGCATCGTGTTCCAAGGCTGGACTACCCCTTTGGTGAAGAAATATCCCACCTCTCTACAAACTCCTTTCAGGTAGTTGTAGACAACAACAACGTTCTCCAGGCTGAACAACCTCGATTCTCTGAGGTGCTTCTCATAAAACTTGTGCTCCAGACTCTTCACCAGCTCCATTGCCCTTCTCTGGACATGCTCCAGCACTTTCTTGAAGTAAGGGACCCAGAATTGCACACAGGACTCAAGCTGTAGCCGCACCAATGCCGAGTACCACAAGACAATTGCTTCCCTAGTCCTACAGGACACAGTATTTGGGATACAATTCAGGATGCCATTGGCCTTCTTGGCCACCTAGGCACAGTGCTGGCTCATGTTCAGCTGGCTGTCTACCAGCAGTCCTAAGTCCTTTTCCACTGGGCTACATTCCAGCCATCCATCTCCAAGTCTGTAACGTTACATGGGGTTGTTGTTACAGCACTTGGCCTTGTTGAGCTTCATCCAATTGGCCTCAGCCCATCGATCAAGCCTGTCCAGATCCCTCTGCAAATCCTTCCTACCCTCCAGCAGATCAACACTCCTGCCCAGTTTGACGTCATCTGCAAACTTATTGAGGATGCACTCGATCCCCTCATCCACATAATTGGTAATGATGTTAAACAGAACTCGAGTTAAGCTACTAAACAGAACAGGTAACTTGAAGGCAGCAGCACTACCCTCGTATCTACTCTTCTTTATGGTATTTAAGCCCCACCTCAACTCCCCAGCTTTCCTGATATTGCAGTTGGAATCACTGTCCATACTTCCATGTCTGTCTAGGAAACTCACTGTGAATCAACTCACAGAAAACTGCAACATTTTGTATCTTTACTCGATTTAAATGCTCATTTTCTTAACAATTAATTTTGGAGTTTCTGACTCCATGATAACTTCATATTAGTTCAAGTTTTTTGTGGTTTTGCTGTTGAAGTCACTGGGTTATTCCCCACACCCTAAAGGTGACACTGACATATGTGCACTTATCTACCAGTCCTTGCATCATCATTTATCAAAGTCCTGAAACGGAAAACCATTTTTTTAATATAATAATT
Organism: Corapipo altera; assembly: GCF_003945725.1. NCBI lineage: Eukaryota > Metazoa > Chordata > Aves > Passeriformes > Pipridae > Corapipo > Corapipo altera. Next base: position 61,078,036 of record NW_020884872.1, read on the forward strand.
ATTTGAATTAAAGCAAAAGTGAGACAGGGATAAAATAATTTACAAAAAAAAAAGTTGTTTTGCTACTCAATATCTTTTGTCATGCCTCTTTGACCAGCTTCCTTCCTTTAATATTTCAGCTGGTGTCTGTCAAAGAAATTAATTGACACAGCAAAATAAGTGCAGGATAAGACACTCAGATTCAGAGAATAAGCTTAGGTACCACACACCTAGTGTTTTTTGATCTTTTAGGTCTGTTCTTTTAGGTTCTCTTAGGTTGGGTAGTTCAGTACCAATCTGTCGTTAATAACAATATTCCCCATAATACTTAAATAATGTTAAAGGTACAACACAAAACGACAAAAGCAAGGCACTTAAAAGTTTTGGTGGATACCACCTTTCACTTAACCTATTGTGCACAGTTACAGGTATTGCAGAACAAATCATTCAGTGACCTGAGAGCCTCTTTGTAATGGTTAAGTATAGTGGAACAAATCAAGCCTGGAGTATTATCCTTCACACTGATTTCCCCATTGCTTTTGTCAGTTTCTGTCATAATTTGGCTTTTAGCACATTAATTTCCTCCATTTATGAAATGCTCCTCATAGAAGTAGATTCCTGCCATGGGGATATGCAATCTGAGACTTCTTAAAATATGTATTGTGTAATTATGTATCATGATAACACTGGAGCAGCAATTATTATTTTATATTTCAAAGACTATTATATGCTACACCATTTTCTACTAGGACTTTCTCTCCTGGATATAACCACACTGTAAAGAAATCAGAAATGAGATTTTCCATATGTTTGAAGTTACCCAGTTAGTAATCATACAGTATCACTTGTCATAATCAATAATGTTTACCAGAACATAAGTTAATATTCTGAAATAAATGTCCAGTTGCATTGATGAGATTGGCTGTTGACACTGATTGGCAGACAGAAGTGAGTCCTTCTGGCAGAATTGAAATGTAATAGCTATTGAAAAATGTGAGTAACAAAAAGCTACAATTCTTCTTTAAAATTTAATAAATACAAAGAAATCTGTGTCTAAAACTGTGCTATTTTGTTTAGGTTCCAAAGGGCTTTGAATGAAAACAAAATGGAAAAAGTGTATTGCTTACTTAGGAGGGGAGAAGTGGACCAAAAAAAACCCCATGATTTTTTCTCCTGTAATACATACAGTTTTTGCTCTATCCATCTACTATGACACCAATTGCACTTAGTGCATATTGTATGTGCAGTGTACGTGAATATTAAGAAAGAACAGGTAAGAAAATGTATTAAGAGTTGTCAGCTAGTTATGGTAGGAAACAATCAGCCAATGGATTTGCAGAGACAGGCTGATCTTCTCAGGAGAATCAATGAGTTTAAAAGGAGCTGGGATGACACATGGTTGCTGTTAGTCTCAGTGGGAGTGACAGCAGAGGGGGAGGAGGGATGTCTGTGCACGCAGCAGGTAGAGCTTGGGGCAACATACCCGTTGTTTTCCTACACAAGACGTTGATAGCCAGACTGAAGGGAAAAAAAGAGACCGCTGCACAAAGTAGTTTTGTCGCCTAATTTCATCCAAATGTCTGTGTAGCACCATGAGTGTGTAAAATAAAAATAAGTAGGGAAAACACTAAAAGCTATTTCCTTGCAGTGATCTAAAAGAAAAGATCCTTTGACAGACATCATAACCAACTCTGTGTGGGGCCCTTGGACCTCTTCTTTCCCTGGCTACATGCCCTAACTGAGACCAGACCTACTTAATTTGTATGAGATAATTGAAATTATTTGTTTATTGGGTCCCTTTCTACCTGCCCTACCTAATTCTTCTGTTTCTTTTCTTGATCTATGTAAAATAGAAGCACTTTCATGATGTGTTGACATTTGTCTGTAGTCCTTGCTTTGCAATAAATAGCCCATCAGTTATCACATCTTTGTGATCATGTAGCCCTACTTTACCCCTTGGACAGAAAACAGAAACAAAAACAAAACAAGAAAACCTGAACACTTAAACAACACTGGCAGGGGACTAGTGTTTTTTTCCTGATCATGGCTTAGCAACTTCAATAAAGCTTGAGATCTTTTACCAACCATCTTTCACTGTACAGCTCTCCAGAATAAGACTTTGAAAATACAGTCTCTCTCATTTAAATATCTCTGCCCCAGGGATTGCTGTTCCAGTTGTGATAATTTCTTTAATATGTGGATGAAGACTTGCAACTTCATTGTCTACAATGCTAATATCTATTCAGATTCTATGTTGCTGTTTGGAATAATTCAGGTATAGTTCAGTGTTTTTTCTAAGGTTCCTAAGCTAGAACAGTCAAACACTATTGCTAGAGGAGAGGAACAGAAACTCTTTCAAGTTTTAGATGCACTGAATTGTGTTGCTGAGAAAAATTGCTCAGTTCAAAGAGTTTAAACTAAATTAGGATCAAAGCAATTTAATGATTTATTAATGACATGTAATTAACCAGAAAACAGTGAGCTATATATTCAGGATCAATATCAATAATACAATAGTTAAACCACAATGCTAGACACTTATAAAATGCTAATAAACTCCTGCAAGTTTCTAAACACCCTTCCATAACTAAACCTTACAAAATTTAATGTCCCCCTACACCCCAGACAGAGGTCCTTGGCATCCTCTCCAGCAATGCAGGTTCCTCCCTTGCTCACCTCCTGCAAGAGGTGTGAGCCCTCCAGCGCTGTGTGACAAAGCCCTCCACAAGATCCCCTGCACCTAGCAGTGAGGTAGCCCTGGGTGGTAGCCCCATGTGACACCTCACTGTGGGTACAGGTCCTTCCCAGCACCCCATCGTGAGGCTGGGCTGACCTGTCTGGGCTGGACTCAGGTGCTTAATGTTACCATTTTTACTGCAAACAGCCTCCAGATAGTTTTATTCAACCTCCATAAACACCATGTGCTCTCGTATTTTTATTTTTAAGTTATCCAGGCTATCTGCCAGGGGTGGCTGTGCAGGCACCCTCGAAAAATACCTGCTGAAGGCACCCATCTCTCTTGCTATTAGTGTATGAGGAAGTGAAAAGCAACTGGACTTCACCTGTTTTAGGCATCTCAGTTATTTTTGCTACAATGAATGTTGACCAATGTGCCTAATCATAGACCAGTGCTGTCACTTTCAGTGAGTTCAGCTGGAAAGGTGACTACTTATTTCAGGATCAAAATTGATTCATGAAAAGTAAACTAAAATTTTGACTCTAGAAAAGTCTGATTTACACAGCTGATGGTCCCCTATAATTCTAAAATCACTATTTTATAAGAAAGCCAATTTGAAACTATTATGCAGTGTTTTCTTTGTAGCTGAAGAACCAAGATTTTAATACTGGCTGTGACCCTGATTTTATTAGCAAAGTCTGCTGAAAATAGTCTTCTCTACAGAAAAACACACTGTTGTTGAATTGATGTCACTGTCAGTCAAAGCAGTGCAAAGACAGTGAGTGCTAATGAGCAACCTTTTCTCTCATACCCATTCATATCAATATTGTTGTTGATCCTCAGGAATATTTCAGAAAGCTTACTGTTTATCTGCAGAACTCCACAAAAACTTTCATATATAAACAATAGCCATAAAGTTGATTAAAGTTGATTAAAGTATTACTTGGCAATATCTTCACAATTTCCCAATCCAAATCTCAGTTTTAAAATATCTAGTTAAGCAGGTGAACATCCAATCCCTATGCAGAACACATAAAAAGATCTTTGAACCTAACAAGAGTCATTAATAACTTTTAGACCGGGCTAAGGCCCTTCTTGAATTGTAAACATCTGATTCGGCACCTATTCTCAAAATAGAAAAAAAAAATGACTAATTACTTGAATTCTTCTCTCAGTACATTTCTAAATTGTTATACAGCTGGAAGTCTCTGACAGTACAGCATATTTCAAAAATGAAGGGTAAAAAATAATATTTTTTAAAAAAAAATTTAAAGCAACTATGCATAAATACATACCACTGGTTTAAAGAATATTTTTCCTCTTTTCAAAAAGACATTTATTTGTAGTTGATATTTAGTAAAGAAACATTTTTAACTATATGATTAATTTAGATTTAACCTATTCTTTTAAGCTAAAGCCTTCCTTTAGTACATAAGAAGAATAGATTTAGGCATAAATCTCAGTATTTGTTAAAATTGGTATAATATAGACTAGCTCTTTAAATTTATTCTGTAAAACTATTTATATGATTAGGTCAGTGGAAAAAATGGTTGCTTAGTAGTGGTTGTCATTATCATTGCTGGAAGTGATTGCTCTTAAAAATTTTGAAAAGCCAATTGAACCTATTGTTATGTAGAAGTATACAATGTGGAGCTTAACATCAAGACTATACAGGACTAATGGTTCTTTGCCATAAAGTTGTCTGTTTATAATATATCAGAGATAATATTAGTTTCTTTAGAATTCGGATGTTCCTCTCAATACCAATAATATTAAATAACTGACTTGCACAATTTTTTCTCTTCTTACCATCACTTGTTTCAGTATCACTGGTATGTACCCTTCTGTCTACACCACTTCTTTAATAATATTCCTTTCTCTTGCCCAAAAACAGTTTGCATTGTGAATGGATTCCTATATAAAATTAACCCCTGAACACACACTGTTTCTTCATGTTCTCAAAGACATGTTGTCATTTCTCATCATTTACAGACAAGTTCAGCCATGTGAATATATCCTATTGTATCCTTTTTAGTGCCGAAGAAAAAACAAGCATGAGGCTACCTATGGTAAGAAAGTCTTTTCTGCTACAGCTGCTTGTCTTAGGAGCAGTAGAAACTCTGATCCTTATTTCAAAATTAATATTTTGCTTCATAAAGAGTAAAAAAAAAAAAAAGTACCAACATCCACAATCCACAGAAAGCCCTGTAGAGACTCCCATAGTTGTAACAGTGACCTGATACTATTCTCCAGAGAATGTTAAGAATTTCTTTAGTTCTGAAGAAAAAAATCTGAGGAAAGACTTAATATAGAGTGTAGTACCATCTATTAAAACAGAAATAAAAATTTTATGGATGTTTTATATATAGCATTTTTGTAATAACTGTTTCAGAAGTTCCCATTTTTGAACTGGCAGAAAAGAGCCTATTGATTAATGTTTTTCATAACTAATTAAATGGAATAGGATAAAGTACTGAAGTGACAGAGATCTTAAAAGGATAAGGTCTACTAGTTCATCCTCCTCCTGGTACAATATTATTTCAAAATATGTTATTCAGTCTTGTTTTAAATGATTTAAGCAATAAGAGCTGCATTATTACACATTTGACACAGCTTTGTAACTGAGAACCTCTTACATGGTTTTCAGAAAATGCAACTTTATTCTTTCTCTTTAATACACTTTGCATCACTCTAAAAATGCCCTTTTCTTGTACTTATTGAAACAGCAATTTGCATACTGTTATCCTACCTTTAATGAACAATTTAATCTCACTGTTTTTTTCTGATCCTCCTGGTTATTCTCAATATTTGCAGTTCCATGACTGTCAGTTCTCTAGCTTTATGTCTCCAATGTCTCTGCTTACATATCCAAGATATAAATATCAGTCCTAACCTTTTCCTTCTTCACCATATTATACTACATTTTCTATTAAATGACTCCTTCCTTTCATCATTATTGTCAGTTTTAAGCCTCCCTAGTTACCTTTTTTTTTGTGGTTTGAATGATTATACTTAGAAGTCAAAAAGTTCTTCTGTGATGTACACTCATAAGCTCATCCTAGGGCTTTCTCACTATTTTTCTGTTCATCTGGCAAAAGAAAAAAGAAGCTATTGGACCTAACTTTTGGAATGTAAGTAAACAAAGAATTTAAATAATCTGAGCCATTGTATGGTTGTTCTTTAATCACAGATTTGCAGTTACCTACAAACTTTCCTAGGCCTTTTATATGTATAGGTATCTTTTATATGGTAGCCTCATCTCCTCAGATGGTAAGATCGACGGAGAGATAGACAACAGGTTAGCTAAGGCATATAGTGCTTTTGGAAAACTCCACAAAAGAGTATGGTGTAATAAACACTTGAAGAAAAACACCAAGATCAGTGTTTACAAAGCCATAGTGTTGTCTACTCTCTTATATGGTTCCGAACCATGGGTCATCTACCGCCACCACCTGCGTCTCCTAGAACGCTTCCATCAACTCTGCCTCCGTACAATCCTTAACATCCGCTGGTCAGATTATGTGACCAATATATCTGTACTAGAGCAAGCAGCTGTCACAAGTATTGAGGCCATGTTACTGAGAACGCAGCTGCGATGGGCAGGGCACGTCTCAAGGATGAAGGACCACTGCCTCCCTAAGATCCTACTCTATGGTGAACTTGCCACTGGCTACCACATGAGAGGAGCCCCGAAGAAAAGATACAAGGACTACCTGAAACAACATCTCAGCCTTGGCCATATTGATCACCATAACTGGTCTACTCTGGCCTCAAATCGGGAGACCTGGAGACACGCCATCTATAACGCAGCTGTCTCCTTCGAGAACACACACAGGATCACTCTCGAGGAAAAAAAGCAACGCAGAAAGAACCGTGTCTTGCAGAATACACCATCTAAGGAGTCTTTCTGCTGTGCCTTTTGCAATCTGATATGTCTGTCACGTATTGGCCTCATAAGCCGCCAGCGTGCCTGTAGCAAATGTGGATAGTGCCTTCCCAAATCTTTGTTCGCGAAGCCTAGCCATGATATGTATATGTATCTGTTATATGTATATCTTTTTCTACATATATGTGTCTGCATAGATATGTGTATCTATGTTTTTGTATATTCTATACACATACATACATATGTATATATATAAACACACATATTCATGAACTCAGATTAAGAAAATACTGGGAAATTGGATGGGCCTAAATGCTCAGTCTTATGTTTTTTGGATAATTAAAACCCCTATTTTTATTAAGCAACTAAATCTAAATAAAATAAAATAAGCAACAAAAAAGAACCTCCCAAACCCAAGAACTGAATTTAGAAGCAAAGAGTAAAAGTAATTAGAGGACACACTAAAAAATATTACAGAGATGAAAGGACCACTTTTAACTGTCTAGCTCATTAATTCATTTACTCTCCTTGGAGGATAGAACTATAAACCTCTTTTTTACCTACTCTGTAACACAGACTGGACTGAAGTTTAACTTCCCTTTTAAATTGGGTCTTTTGATTTACAGTACCTTATGTTCAGAAAAGTAGAAAGTGGATGCTACATGCTTCTTCCCAGTACAATGCAGGTGTTTAGCCACCAGGTTATCAAACCATTCTCTTTTTCACTGACTCGCATCTTAAATGTGTGTGTAGGGCAAAAATAGTTTAGCAAGAGCAAATTAAACAGTCCCAGAGAAAAAAACTGCAGGACAATTTAAGTTTATTTGTTACTCTTGTCTGAAAAATCTGAATGTCTTCTTCTTGAACTATTGATATTTTTTAATATTTTAAGATTCTGTCACTTTGTTTTCTCTTTTTTTAATTTTCTTTTTCCATCTGAATTGCTGCTATTGATAATTGCAGAATTATCTAATAGTTTTGACTTTTGTTGTATCGTAATTTCATGCTAGGTGGCCTTTGTTCGCTGGTAACTTTTGTAGCTGATTTAGCAGACAAAGCCTTAAGAGTGGCAAAGCAGACCAATCAAGCACAGAAAAGAGAACATCAGGCCAGGTACCAGAGATTTTTTTGCCTTTGATAATAATAAGACAACTACATCACTACAGGCTGGGGAAAGAGTGGCTGGAAAGCAACCCAGTGGAAAAGGACCTAGGACTGCTGGTAGACAACCAGCTAAACATGAGCCAGCACTGTGCCCAGGTGTCCAAGGAGGCCAATGGCATCCTGGATTGTATCCCAAACTATGTGGTCTACAGCACTAGGGAAGCGATTGTCCTGCTGTACTTGGCACTGGTGAAGCCACATCTCAAGTCCTATATCCAGTTTTGGGCCCCTCACTACAAGAAAGACATCGAGGTGATGGAGGTCCAGAGAAGGGCAACAAAGCTGGCAAAGGGTCTAGAAAAAAGTCCTGTGAGGAGTAGTTGAGGGAGTTGAGATTGCTTAGCCTGGAGAAAAGGAGACTCAGGGGAGACTTTATCACACTCTACAACTACCTAAAGGAGTTTGTAGCAAGGTGGGGATTAGCTTCTTCTCCCAGATAACTAGAGACAGGACAAGAGGACATAGCCTAAAGCTGCACCAGGGGTGGTTCATGTTGGACATCTGGAATAATTTCTTCATGAAAAGAGTGGTTAAGCATTGGAACAGACTACCCAGGGAGGTGGTGGAGTCATCATCCCTGGAATTGTTCAAGAAATGACTGGATGTGGCTGTCACTACCCACTTGGTAGGGGGTGCAATGTTCATTGTAAATTCTTGTCAGGCTGAAGAGAGGCATCAGTCCATGTGTCAGGGAACTTTTATGCTTTTTATTATATAATCGTCTTTAGCAACTAGCCCCTTATTTAGTCTCAAAAGCATTAGCTAACACTCAACTTTTACAACACACTTCAATGTACTCCCAACTCTCACAACAAAGCAATACAGAGTAAGAGGTAGAATATTGATAAGTAGAGGTAGACTATTAAAAAGAAAAAAAGAGAGAAAGAAAGAGAGAAAGAAAGAGAGAAAGAAAGAGAGAAAGAAAGAGAGAAAGCAAGCAAGTAAGCAAGAAAGAAAGTAAGCAAGCAAGAAAGAAAGAAAGAAAAAGAAAGAAAAAGAAAGTGGGACCAATCCACTTCCTTTTATAGGCAATCATTATAGGCATGCTTTTTTGTTCACGCATGCGCAGCCAGCCCTTTTGAGCCCTTCAGGAAATGAGTTGGGGGAGTTGATGCAGGCACACTGAGACTCTCAAGGTAGAAAAGGAAGTTGGCTTGGAACAGCACTGCCCCACCTCCACAACACCCTCTCTTCCAATAATAACTTTCCTGTCATAACAGCTAGAATGTTTGCGATAAAACATGTTTACATGCTTAAGCTTGGTTCTCCACAGTGGCACTTAGTGTTATGGTGTAGTTGAGAAGGTCATGATTGGCCAAAGGTTGGACTCACTGATTTTGGAGGTCTTTTCTCACCAAAATGATGCTATGATTCTAAGTCTTAGAGAAGTAGTAATACGGTTCAAGATATTGGCATGATTAACTCTTTATAACTGATTCTGAAATAAAGTGGTACTTTTGCAACTGGTAAATTGAAGGGAGTATCCATGGTCTAACAGATTTCTTAATACAAAATAAAACCTTCTCAAAATGTATTTCAAGTGTGCATATGCTAGTGTATCAGCAGTATTAGCAGTAGTAAAGGATTGTGATATTTAAAATGGAGAAGAGCTGATCAAAATTCTCTGTTTAGATGTTCAGGTACTTAAACACTCCTCAACATAATTTCTGAAACTTAAAATTGTTGTATACAAATCAGAACATTATGCAATGCCATATATTATTTTTCTTACTTCAAAGGTGACATGAAGATGTACTGCATAGATGGAGTATCTTAACCAAAGATATACATTAGGAAATAAATAGGAACTGCACATATGTCAATCCCAAGTAAAGCCAAAAACACTGCTATGGGAGCCATGAAAAAACCACACAAATTGTAGTTCATGAAACCTAACCCTTGCGACAGAGGAATCACTGACCAAAATAATTCTCAAAACTTGCAAAAAGTCAGGCAAGTTAATTCGTAGTGATGCACCTTCCTAGTGACCAAATGAGACACCGAGCATGCTGGGTCAGAGTTGTCAAATAGTCTATGATTTGCATAATTTTTAAATTTTTTTTGAGAAACCATACATGAACTCTATGTAGTATGCAAAAAAAGGAAAAGTTTAATATGAGTGATGAGAATAACATAGTGGTGATCTGTGTCTAACCAGAAGCTCAAGGAACCAATGTGTCTTGCTCTGGAATATGGTCCTGGCATGAAATGCTGCACTACACATCAAGATGGCACCAAACAATTGCGCAGTATTGGCCAATCCAGAGCCAAGAAAGTTCATATTCGGAAATTAGCATGTATAATTAAGCCATCTAGAATGGTCAGCTGTCCAGATTTACTATGAGTGTCAGAGCTATGGCACATGCCTAGCAGTTGTTTGTCAAAGATGGGTGGTTTGTTTGTCTCCTCACCCTATGCAGGATGTAAGCACATAAACATTCAGCTGAGAAAAGAACACTATCTTACAACAAGGAAGATTTTTTTTTTTACCTTAAGTAGGTACTCGTATCAGTTCAGCAGCATATTTCTGGAAAATTTCTTCAGATGCGCTTCCAAATCCCATAGAAAATGTACTGTAGGTGTTCAGACACTTGCAAAGTGCCTCTCTCAATGTTCTTAACCATTAACTAAAAAGTACCAGGCATACAAAGGTGAGCAAAGGCTGTATATAGAGAATTACTGAGATTTTAAAACTAAGAGGACTGTTAGTTAACCTTACTTAATTCATGTAATACAGACAACAGAAGCGTACTTAACAACTGTGTAACTGTGTTACTAACTTCTTTTTGTTTTGTTTTGGTTTTTTTATAGCTTCATTTTGAAACCAGAAGTAATAGAGAAGTCATTGTTTTCCTAAGGAAGTTGTTCTGTTAAGATCTCTCTGATATGACCTTTATATCTAGTCTAATTTACCTAGCTTTGCCTTCAAACCACTGTATGTGCCTAATGCCACAAAGATTCTCAACTAGGCATTTGTAGATTGTGATGAAGTCATGTCCTTGAAGAAATTCAATATGTGGAGCTTTTGCAGCTTCTGCACACGAGCCGCTTTCTTCATCCTTCCTTATTCCAGTAATTGTTTTCAAAATCTTCTAAAATTACAACATCTTTTCTACAGTAAAAGCACCAGAACTTGTCATAGCAGTCAACTAATAATTTCATTAATATCATGTTGTGGTGCAGGAACACTACTTTTCTTCTTGTATAGTTGGTGATGAAGCTTAATTTCTGAATTGCATCTGGGTAATTGAATTATGTTGGTTATCATGGGAATAGTACTGATTCAAGTTTTCTCACATGTGGACTTGAAATTAAGATTTTATACCTATGAGGCTGAAAGAAAGAGGTACAAAGTCAAAGGTCAAACTCAAAAGAAGAAGAGAACGGAAAGCTTGAGAGAATCATGTTAGCTGTAGTCAGTGACAGCAGGGAAGACAGGGTTATAGGTGGCAAATTCCAAGGAACTGTGATGGTCATATGCCAAACTTGCCAGCTCTACCCTGTACTATATGTTCTTCCTCCGTTTTTCTTCTTGGAAGCAGTAGAGGAAGAAATCACCTTCCAGTGCACAGGTAAAGGATGAAACAGATCTTTTTTTTTTGTTTTTCGTAGCCTATGGATACTGCAGCTCAGATAAGCATCTAGTTATTGGATCAGCTCAAATCATACTAGGGTGATCTGATGTTTATTCTGACACAATATTTCACCTCTTTGTGTTAAAAAGTAAAGTGTTAAAATATACTTCATTCTACTAAATAATGTCTCACCTTGATGTGTTTACCTGGATTACCTCTTTATTTATTGTCACTTAACGTGTTCTTGTATTTTCAGTAATTTTACTCACTGTTCATTTATATTTTCTTCAAAACTACCAATATAGACAGTGAATAACCTTAGGCTGCAATATATTCACGGAATCACAAGAAAATCCATCTGTAGTGACTCATAATTTCTCATCTACAGTTTCTTATTGGGACTTAGTAGCAAAGACAACTATTAGTGCATTAAATATGGATATCTTCCTTTTATAAGACATTTTTTTTTAAACCAGAAAATCATGTGATGTGAATCAAACTACCCTACAGAAGTCTGAATATTTTATTCAGCAAATTGACCTTTATAAACTAACAGTGTAATCTTGTAAAGAACAGTAAACAGTTTGTATAAGAAGGTTTATGTTTCATTAAACTGCATTGGCTGACATTAATTTTGAATGCTACCAGCTCTTAATTATCTGCTGATTACATTCAGGCCAGCTTTTTGATAACTGTCAGAGATTGATATCAACCTAGTTGTCCTTCAATTTCCTCTCTTATAACCTTTCAGAACGCTAGTACAGCATTTCAGCTATTTTCAAATACTCTCTGAGTTTTCCACTGTTTCTGTTTGAAAACATCCACAGACATTTCTGGATAATTCCTTGGGTGTTCTTACATTCAAGTGTCCTAGCTCTGTGTTTTAATAAATGCTTAACTTCATTACATTTTTTAATACATTGTAATTGTAATAAACCTAATTAACAATATAAAATCTGATATTTATTCTTCTGTCTTGTTCTGAGGGTTTTTTGTTGTTATAAGTATTGTTTCCCTATGATGCCAAACATAAACGTAGACTAATTAGTTCTGCTTTTTCTGCATCAAGGTGCATAATTTTGCCATCTCTGTTAGTATCAATAAAAGTCGCTAGTTGTGGTTCTGATTTATGTACATCAGAACAGAAATACACATATACATTATTCATACATATTTCTTTTAGCTACCCTTATCAACTGCCTGAATTCCTTAGCCATTACAGTTTGCACATTCCTTCCTCTTTTTTAATTAATGTATCTTTGTTCTTTAAAAATACAGCAACACAGAGATGCAATAAACTTTCTTTATCATTCAGATATTTTTAGTAGAACAAATATTTTTTTTAAGAAAAAATATGTGCTTGGAACACCTGACAAAGCATCTCAAACACATTTCAATCATACATATACATGTGTGGGTGTAGTCAGTGTAACTGTGCATATATGAATATACAAAGAAAGAGATTTTCTCTCATTTTGATTCATCCATAGCTTTTCTTCCAGTTTTCAGATGCTGAATTTTAAAAATGCATCAGGGTTATACAGTACTACTTAATAGGTATTCTTTTCGTATAAGCACAGGAATGAAATATTCATTTAACCATGTTTCCTAAAAGCCCAAGCACTATAGAAAATATTTTTCTAAGCCAATTAACTGGAAGAAATAAATTATATGGAAATAGTAAAAAATAAGTGTTTACAGTAGATGAAGGCTGTTTATATAAAGAAAAACATGTACAAATATTGAAGAGGGAATAATATACTGCAAAACTGGTGAAATTCATTTGGGCAGGCTATGGTTTGCTTCAACATTTTTTGTTGTTCCACCATAAATTACCTTTATTAAACATCAGCAGTCTCACTTAATAAAAAAAGAAGTAAGGAAAAAGAAAAGAAAGAGGAACAAGTAAAAGAAAAACTAGTGACGTAAAAATATAGGATTCCTGAACTCAATATTATTTGCAGGTGAGTTGTCTCAGTCTACTCGAATTGCCTAAATCACTACAAAATAATTTTAGAAATGAAACAAGAGCTCAGCCTCTGATGCAGTGATGATAAATCAACTTGTAAACGTCCAATTTGGCTACTACCTGTGTTAGTCTTTACTATTTTTTCATTCTGAATATGAGAGAGTCTTTCATATGGGTGAGAAGGAAAATGGAAAGGGTGAAAAAATTATCTATTTTTGCATTGTGTGTACACTTCCCTATTCAAAAACTGCATTGATACATTCACTGAATACATAATTTTGTCTTGTATTGTAACATTACAAAATTAACAACTTTACATTAAAAATTCTTATCTAATATTCCTCTAATTCAGCATTAGGATTCAAATTTTTATTTTCACTATTATTTTCTACAGTTCCCGTGGTACTTACTATTCATTCTGTCTCAGAATAGTAAAGTAAAACAACAGAGGGGACAATTATGCAGCACTTTTAAAATACCTATTTTTAATTTTAGAAATAAGTCTGGAATATTAAAAACTGTAAATAAATGTGTTTTCACAACCATGCAAGTAGTTTAATATAGGCAACATTAAAGTATGTTAGTAGTACAAAAATAGCCTTCTACAACACAGTGCATCAGCAACAGTTCAGTCCAAATGTTGTAGATAATTAATCTCATTTTCCCTCTGCTTCATTTTGTGTTCTATTAGTTTTCTTATTCAAACTTTCAAGTCACAAATCTAATTTAAAGCCTCACAACTGGTCTAATGTGGTAATGTGTTCCAAATGCGTGCAGTGTCTAGCAGTGAGTGATAGGGACAGAATACTAATTTGCCTCCCAGTGTGCACAATGCTCAATAAATAAATAATATATTACCTGTGCTCACCATTATTTGACTACAGAAAGTGTCAAAAGCAACAGAAAAGATGGATGCAAGTTTAAGGTACGTAACAGAGAATGAACTGAAGCAAGGATGGGTAGGGGAGACAGAAGAAAAGAGGAAAGCAGGGAGACAGATGAACAATAGAGTCTGCCACAGAATGGCAATTATTCTGTTAACATGGTTAACTGTAGCTGCATATGTAATGTATATTAGACTACATACTGATTAATGGTTAAATATTAAATATTTATTTGTAACAGTTTTGCCTTCTGTGTGTTCTTTTATTTCTCTATAGAGATATATAGAATTCCTTTATATTGTTCTAGCCTCTGTTTAATTATTCACTTTCAGAAATAATCTTTTCTTTTTTTAACACATTGATTTTCTTCTGTTGTTTGACTTCCTTACTGTGTGTAGAGAGGGTTGCTTTTTTTAGGATCTCTAGCTTTCATACTGTCTCAGTTTGAGACAATTTGGAGGGGCACAGATCTCAGACAGAAGTCTCCTCACTCGGATTCAATACCCCTGGTTCCTCCAATATATATAGAGAAACCAAATACACCTGGATATAAGTGAAAAAGTAACTCTTTATCATGAAGAATGCTAATAATAATACTGGTAAAAGTGGGTTAAACCACTATGAGGAGAAACTTCACAAGCCCTGCCAACTGGACCAAATTGAGATGGCAGCCAGCCTCCCACACCTGAAAAAACACACAATGGCCACAGGGTAGAGACAAGTTGGCCCCCCTTCCATGTATTTTGTCTCCCCTATGCCCAGAAAACCTGGTAGGAACGGTTGGAGAGTCAGTTCTGGTAGGAAATGGTAGATAGCTGGGATTCAACACTGGTAGATGCTTGCTGGTGCTGGAACGAGGCTGTGGTGCTGGTACAGGCAGTTGGAGCAGGGCTGTGGATCCCGCAGGTGACTGGACAAGACACCCACTGGATCCAGCAACAATATTTTGTTGTTGCAATTTCAGTGTTTGTTGGTTGAAGTGATGGTTGTAGTCCTATCGAAGTGGTGGGATCACAGTCTAGATCCATTGAGGTGGTGATAGAAGGCCTGGGTGGTAAAGAAATTCCCACAAGGTGAGGGTAGAAAACCAAGTGCTGAGTGAAGTTCAAGTGTGGTCTTTTATGTGGCTTTATAGGTGGGAATGGCCCCACTATCTACCCTGGGGCAGGGACTTTTACAGTGGATGATGTAATACTGGATCACGGGACATTTCAGGAGTCTTTGACACCTTGTAAGATGTTACAGCTGTCTGTTATGTCAGGTGGATCCATTATGGCCCATCAGTGGAGATGAATATCTTCAGGCTATGTGTGCATTGGGCTGGAGGGGAGTCATCACAGCTGAGTCATCTGTGTAAGGACAAAAAAACTATCCTACCTCACAGAATTTTCTTCTCTCCTTATCTTGTTCAACACTCACCTTGTAGCCTGAGGTGGCAGGTGTGCACACCTTCAGTATCTGGGTGGCCACTCCACATTGTTAGCAAAGCACACTGCTTTCTGAGCCGTCAGCACCAGTAGTCCAGTCTTGGAGCAGTCACTGCAGGTGGTGGAGTGTCTGAGGCATTAATCTCTAGAAGTTCAGTCTCTTTAAAGGAGGCAAAACACCAAAAAAACCAAAAAGGCATATTTGGATGCCAAAAGAAAAGGTGGATACCAGAATTTTGTGTAACCCAGGACACATATAACTGAAACACCAGCTAAATAATTGTAATGTTACTGAGTTTCACTCTAATCTTCTCTACAGTCATCTAAACTTCTGGATACTCCACTGCAGTCAGTGAAGTCACACAGGTGCAAAACTAGCACCTGGGAGATTAAATTCAGAGTGCTGTTGTTATAGAGAAATGTGCAGGGAAGTATGTATGTGTAACAGAAAAAAAAAGAAGGTGTGCTGGCTATGTGTGGTAAAATTAAAGTCTGAGAACAAAGTAAAGGATGGAAAGGTAATGTGGGGGTGAAAAAAAATCCCATGAAACTGGCAGTGTCCTGGATTATTAAAATGTTATTTTGTATAAATTGTCATTACAATCTTGTTTAAATTTAATGCAATTTACCAGATCATAAAGAACTCCCTAGAATAAATGCCTGTTTTCCAGGCACAGCTACTGTGCTGCTGATTACAATAAATTCTGACATTTATGACAGTTTTATAATTCTTGTATTCTGTACCTAGCTGTGCTCTGAAGTGTTTCTGCTTTGCTGAAGGCCTTCTCCTGGGAAATGGCACTAAAGTTTTTTGGACTAAAAGGACAACAAAAGAGTTTGACAGAAAAACAGTATTACTACAGAATGCAAGCCTGTTGCTAATTTGTTTATAACTGTTCAAAAGGAAGATTAATTTTATAATGAACACCTATATTAATTTATTGTCACAAAAAATAGTATCAACTGCAGAAGATATTCTTATATACCTAAATTTACCAATACAAATTGGGATTTGTCAGATCAGTTAATAGACTCTTAAGTAAAATAGTACTATTGTAAGAGAAATCAAGCTGATAGTTTACAAAGACTAAGATTCATAAGAAGAGTAGAAAAAACATCAGACCTAGATAAAAACAAAAGAACAGGTAAAAAGGAATAGGAGGGTAGAAAAGAAATTCTACTACACAGCCTTTGACTTTTATGTAGGGCAGTACTCAAAACAGCATTTAATAATGTCTTCAAATGTTTCTTGAAAGTCTTATAACAAAAAAAATTATTTACACAATTCAGAGGTTGATTGACATTTTTGCCTTTAGAGAAAGAGCAAATTAAACCATTTCTATAACTCTTTGGGTAATACTGGCTTTGTTAGACATTGTAAGATCTTTCAATTGAAAATGTTATCAAAACAGCATAATAATAATCAAATTTGTTTCTATAAAAGGGTGGTTGTTATTGAAATAACAGTTCAAATTAAAATTGTGGACCAGCTGTACGAAAAATATTTTGTATATCTGTTTGAGTTTACCTACTTTCACTTAGAACTTCAAGCAGACAGGTGAACTTCTGGCTTAAGTATAAAATGTTCAATTAGACATTCTGTCCATTGAGCAGGCAGATAGAAAGAGGGAAACAGACTAAAAAGATTCAAGTAGACTTACAGATGGTACAGAGTATTCTCCTTTACAGGCAGCATGCCTTGCCAATATTTAGGGTGTAGAGCCAAAAATCCATTAATTCCCTGTAACACTGTAGCCCTCTCACCTTCTCCCTTCAATGTGAGGGAGGAAAGCCTAAACATCACCGACAAATCTACTCCCTCTTCTGCTCTGCTGTGTTAGTGCAGAGGGTTGTTAAAAGAGTTACTCCTGGTACCCCTTTGCCCCTGAACTATTATGCTAATCAAACTATAGATTGTTCTCAAATGAGGGTATTTCTAGAGTGCTGCTCCGGTTCAGAGTGGTGGCTGTGAGAGAGAATTGTAATCATCTGTAGTGCTGTAGAAAAACAGGTTTAAATTTTTATCACACAAGAACCCCTAAACTAAATGAGGTCAACCCAGTTTGTATACAGATGGAAGGAAGACCTCTGTGGATCTTTAAAGTATTTAAGAAGATACTACTAGTGAATGGTGCGTTGTTGGAAACTAGGCGAACTGCTATCAGATCTTTGTGATGTAGTCATCATCACTTTGTATTAGAAGAAAGGAGATAAATCAGACTGCTTAAATTACCAAGGTATTACTCTGCTCTCCATTGCTGGCAAAATCCTGGTAAGAATACTTTTGAACAGATTAATACCCGCTATCACAGAAGGAATTCTACCTGAAAGCCAATGTGGTTTCAGAACCAACAGGAGTACCACAGACATGGTATTTGTTCTCAGACAACTGCAAGAGAAGTGCAGGGAACAGAACAAAGGTCTCTATGTAACTTTTGTTGATGTCACCAAAGTTTTTGATACTGTGAGCAGAAAACGTCTATGGCAGATTTTGGAACAATTAGGATGTCCCACCAGGTTCCTCAAAATGATTATTTTACTTCATAAGGATCATCGCGGCCAAATCAGATATGGCGATGCACTTTCTGAACCCTTTCTAATAAACAATGGTGTGAAACAAGGCTGCGTCCTTGTACCAAATCTATTCACAATCTTCTTCAGCGTGATGCTTCAAAGGGCCATGGCAAACCTTGATGAAGAAAACGGTATCTACATCTGATATCGTACCGATGGAAGCCTATTCAACCTAAGGCGACTGAAGGCCCACACTAAGACCTTAAATCATCTTGTCCGGGAGCTGCTTTATGCTGATGATGCCGCCCTTGTTGCCTACACAGAAGCAGCTCTGGAGCGTTTAACATCCTGCTTTGCAGACGCTGCCGAGTTTTTTGGGCTGGAAGTCAGCTTGAAGAAGACAGAAGTTTTCTACCAACCTCCACCTCAGGAAGTCTTCCATCATCCCCATATCATCATTTGCAAATCAGAGCTCAAATCAGTCCAGCAGTTTAATTATCTGGGAAATATCATCTCCTTGGATGGTAAGATTGATGGAGAGATAGACAACAGGTTAGCAAAGGCATATAGAGCTTTCAGAAAACTCCATAAAAGAGTTTGGTGTAACAAACACCTGAAGAAAAGTACAAAGATCAGTGTTTTCAGAGCCATTGTGCTGTCTACTCTTTTATATGGGTCCGAATCATGGGTCATTTACCGCCACCACTTTCAACTCTGAGAATGCTTCCATCAGTGTTGCCTCTGTACAATCCTAAACATCCACTGGTCAGATTATGTGACCAATACATCTGTTCTAGAACAGGCAGCAGTTATGAGTATTGAGGCCATGTTACTGAGAACACAGCTGCGTTGGGCAGGACACGTCTCAAGGATGAAGGACCACCACCTCCCTAAGATTGTGCTCTATGGTGAACTTGCCACTGGCTGCCGCAAGAGAGGAGCCCCAAAGAAAAGATACAAGGACTCCCTGAAACAATATCTCAGCTTTGACCATATTGATCATCATCATTGGTCTACTCTGGCCTCTAATCAGGAGGTCTGGAGACACACCATCCATAACGCTGCTGCTTCTTTTGAGAACACACGCAGAATCATTATTGAGGAGAAAAGACATCACAGAAAGTACAGTGTCTTGCCAATACTACCTAAGGAGACTTTCCGTTGTGCCTTTTTTAACTGGACTTGTCTATCTCACATTGGCCTTTTTAGCCATTAGCGTGTTTGCAGCAAGTGTGGGTAGACTCCTTCTCAAATCTTTGTTTGTGAAGCCTAGCCATGATGATGATGATGATGATGATCCAGAAGGTGACATTTCTTCCTAGTATTAGTACTGTCCAGTTCTCATGTTAGATGGAACCCTATTGCTAAAGATATCATCTTTCAGACAAAATAAAATAAAAAAACCAAGTCTTGAACAAAACTGCTCATTAAAAATTGTATGGTATTTCTCATAATGTTCTCCTGGATAAATTTGAAGTAGGTGATTACACTCTGCTTGCCTTAATTAACCTGAAGTCTGTGAAACCTAGGTCTTTCCTTCTCATCCTAGCAACTCTGTAATGCACTTTTTCTCCATAATCAATGGTCACAGAATATTGTCCCCCCCAAAAAAAAAAAGATGAAGGAAATAACTGCTATATACAATTATTATGAATATATAAAATAGCTGCTAACTAAAAGGTATGAGCTTTAATAAATAGAAAAATTTGTAAATCACAACAGAACTTTCTAAATTGCTTTATGCCTATCCAGCAAACAAGGTATTATTTTCAAATGGAATATGAAATATTCTAAAAAATCTGAAACAGAGCTGTAATATTTAATATTTCAATATTTCAATATCAAGTAATGAAGAAGTAAAGATAATGGAAAATATCAGTCAACTTCAGATAGAAATGAATACTTAAATCTCTATGAATACCAACCTACCTTACTAGTAAGATTCGGGTGAAGAAAAAGACATCTGCTTATAGTCCACAAGGAGTTGGTTTGAAGAAGGTGAGATTAACAATTCAGATATTGCTCTCCAATTCAAATTTATTCCAAATTGGAACTTTTTGTTTCCAGAGGGACACTTTTGATTCCCTCCAAACCCTATAGTGCTAGTTCAAACAGAAAAAAAAACAAAAAAAAAACCAAAAAAAACAAAACCAACTGAGAGTGAAGAGTTTCAGCTCTTTAGAAAATAAAAGATGTTTAATATTACACTGGAATATTTAGCATCAAAAGTATTCTTGGTCAGTTTATAGTACACAATGTTAAAACCTGCTTATAAGAATACAAAAGAAAAGGATGGGTGTGAGGGACTGGGTTATTTTATTATTGGGTCAGAACCAGCTCAAGTATGTGTAGGGGAGATGAGCAGCCTCAGAACTCACACAGCAGGGCTACAGCCTCACAGAGTCCACATGGCAGCCCTGGAGCAGCTGTCAATCAAAAGGTAGCCTGGGAGCCTGCCCACACCACACCGCCTGGGACCCTCAACTCAGCCTCTGCTTAGCTACACCATCCCTCACTCCCATCTGGAGGCACTGAGTGGTCAGTGCTGGATGTCCTGCCTGGGAAGTGTGGTCTCTTTTAAGCACGTAAATACAGTAGCACATGGTCTCCGTTTTGTTTTGGGATTTACCATCACCATGTGAAACTGGAATTCCATAGGACTATTTGGTGGTAGCTATTTAATAATCTCCTCTCTTCCTACTCTCTCTTCATCTCTACTGTTTTCCTTCTCTTAATCTCTTTACTCTTTTGTTAAGATTTTGGAAAACTTAAAACCAGTGGATTGGATTCTGCTAAGCTGTGTAGGTTGGTATGTGCTGGGTCAGTGCTTTGTGGAATTCTCTACCTCGGTTGTATGTTACCCCTTTTAAACTTTACCAAGATTCCTTATTTTCTCCCTAAATTAAAAATGTCTCCTAAGAAAAGTGTGTAGCTTCTTCTCTTTAGGCTATCTTAAAGTATTAAGAACTGAACACCCTCAAAACATTCGTGGGCGAATTTTTGGAGTCTTGTATATTTTTAAAGTGAAACGCCTCAGTGAGTACAAGGTTTTGGAGCCAGGGTCTTATAATGGGATAGTACATCATGCTTTGATCTTGCCATTTGGTCTTGTTCATTCTTTAAGCATGCACATCCTTTCGCATTCAGTAGCCGTTGTGTGTTTTTACCTGTTAAGCATTTTTCAGTGTCTTGCTCAATTGTAATCACTAGACAGAGAGATCATAAGGAAAGTGCATTCCTTTATTCAATTTTTGTACACACCACTTTTATGGACAGTATCCATTTTGTGGATATTAATGCAAATGGAAGAATCTCATTGTAGACATTAGGTACTTTCAGAAACTTAAAGGAACTCACCCACAGGTTACTAACTCAATTAATCAACATTGCTTAGGTCACTCAATCAACTTCCTTCTCCTGCCCATGAACACTTCAGTAAGCCTCAAATAAAAATCAAGCAGAATGAGCCTACTTCACCCTTTTAAGTCTGAAGATGAAACAGCTATGGACTTCTGTTATAACATTTTTAGCCGTTCCCTTAGAAGTATTGCAAGACAGATCATTCCCTCTAGGAAACCAAGAGGAAAGAAAAGACATCAAATTAACAAAGAAACAAAAGGAGATGGAAAAAGCTTGCATTGAAACACAATTGCTGAGGCAGCACTGAAGCACTCAGAGAAGTGACTCTGTGCAAAGGAAAATGTGCTGTGCAATTCCAACTCTCAGATGTGCTTAGCAAGGAATTTTCGTGTGGGCATCTGTGCTTGTCAGGCTTCTTTTTTGAGCTGTTACCCAGAGTTTCAGTGTTACCAGCTGATAAACGGTCTGCACAATTTAGTGGTTGAAACATACTTTACTTTCTGTCACCATTACGGAATACCATCACAATCTGCGTCTTGGAACACGGCACAGAAAATCCCACATAGCATAATGGATATGAGTGAGCAATCTGCTTGTGTCAGTTGTACAGCTGAGATGTCATCCACTCTATTGTTTAACTATGCAACATCTCTGCTGCATTAACAATGCGCAACCATCAGACTCCATTAATGAAAAAACTTCTTAGAATTCATCCTAGCAATTTGTATTTTGAAAAGATCTTGGAGCTCTTGTCATATTAATTTCTGTTTCTTGCTAACAGTACAGCATTGATCATATTTAGAAATTTTTGAAAAAATAAAAGTGCAAGAGGTTCCTGTTATGGAGGATTGTTTCACAACTTCAGTATGCTTGAATATTTATGTTATCCTTCCACAGGAAGTCTTTGTGGGTGTAAAGCTCCCAGGGGCTTGAGAACAGAAAGAGGTGGGATTTTTCTGCAAATCTATGTAAGAAAATACTATTTTTCTAGAGAGAAGAAGAGATATTTGTATTTAAGTTCAAGGGGAATTAATGACTTGGAAATTAAATTACTATACCTGTTGATTATTTTAAAAAAATGTACTTAGAAAAGAACTGAAGTACCACAAATGCATATCAGTTGGAGTATTAGTAACTGAGTTGGAGTAGTTAGTATCTGATCTTGTAATAGTAGTTAAATATAGGTCTAATACTCATGTAGATTTAATTTCGGTGGTGTACCTGGGAGCACAAATAACCTTCGGCAAGAGATACAATCATTTCCTAATCCTAGTTCTCTGAAAATTGCAGCTGAAAATATTTTTAAATAAACATCAAATGTTAAGAGCTGTGCTATGCAAAATTAATGTGCTATCAGAGCCAACCTGCCTTTGTTTTCAGAGAACACATAAAAGCCAGCTAGTGACAACTTTTGGTTATAAAAAGCCCCATGATACTTTTATAAGAGGCAGAGTGTTAATTTTCGATTGTTTGTCCAAATCCAGTGTGGGTACTTATATTCCTTCTGTTTAAGAAATCACAATTGTCTTTTTATTTGAGTACAGTATAATTTTCTTCTTCCCCTAAAAATCAAGACAGTGTATTGTTAGCAGCCACCAGATTCTTATGCGTGTCATTACATTTCACTTACAGTCAGTTCATATTTTAAACTCAAATAATCCCTTAACCTAATGTTTAGAATGTAAACTTCAGTGCATATACATGAAGATAGATTGTCTCCTCCATACATTTCCTTGGATAACAGCTGGGATAAATATTAAACGGCATCCACAAAACAATATTGAACTTTGTGAGCCAAATTATATCAGCAGGAATCTTTACATTGATTTCTGCTGACTGTGGATTAAGCTCTTTTGGAATAATAAGATAAAACAGGATGGCAAGAAACAAAGATAAAATTCTGACTCCACCGAAACTAACAACAGTTTTTGGAGTTATTTCAGTGCAGCCTGTTTTTATCCAAAGAGAGGTTTTGTTTTACTGTGGTTTAATTCAGGAGAGAAGGAGAAAAGGATTTTATGAAAAATTATGGTTTCTGCCATTGATAAGTACTACCAAACTAGTTTCATTTTGGGATTAGTAAAGTCCATGAAATCAAAGCAGGTACTATGTAAATATAGGGTTTAAATAATTAAATAGTAAATGACTATAATTTAAACTCTATTTTCCTGATAGTATGAGAAAAAAAAAACAACTTTTATTTTATGTCTCACAGGATTAACAGTTAAACATGAGGACAAATTAAAGGTGATATTGAAAATAATTACAATTCATCTCCACTAGAAAAAAAAAAATTAAAATTCCCAGAAAAGTTTAGTCATGGTGTGAAAGTTTGTAAAAGGGTATTTCATAAACAGACAATGCAACAGATAACACAGTAATAAAAAAAAAAAAAAGGCAAACCCCAAAACTGTATACTTCTAAATAATCTCAAATGCTAATGGAGAAAAAGTAAGATTCCCCCCAAAGCACTTTATCAGTGCTTTCATTAGAAGTGTTTAATACAATTAAAGATTTAATGAGAATTTCATCTGACAGTTGATCCCTGTGGACAGAATGGTAACAAATACAGGAGAGACTAAAATATTAATTCATAGTTGATACAGTATTATAAATCACAACAAAAGGATAGTGGAGACTATATGGATAAATACAATTATAACATTAAAATCTATTTCGAAGTATCTCAGGGACATTTAGAACAGACATGTTGGGCATTAACTCATTTGTCTACTTGTAGATACAGCATAGCAGGAAACTTACTGAACTCACATATATCGTAGTTTAAAATCTTTTTTTAAATATATTGAAATGTCATTAAAAATAGCATTGCTTAACAATGTAGCACAGATTTGAAAGAAAACAGAGTAGAAAGAGCTCAGGGGGATTCTTTTTAAGCAATACAAAATTCTGTTGGACAAATGCCCTTACAGCCAATCTGTTACCCCATTCCTTGGTGTGAGGCATATCAGGGTCATGCCAGGATCAAATATGGAAAGGAAGATGGAGTAGCATATGCAGAATTCCGTCCATTCCTTAGCAGCCAGAGCAATCCCTGCAGGAAACAGCTAAGGCAACACAGCCCTTGTGCAGCTTTGTATCGAACTTGGGTTTGGTTCAGACCCAGCTGTACTAAGGACTGGAGAAGGATAGATGATTGCTTAGAATTTGCCAGCAGCAGCTGGTATTTTAAAATACAGAAAGATGTTCAGAACTGGATTTAAAATTCTGTCTTTCTCTTTTTGTCTGCTTCTTTTGTGACATGTTATACATAATTTATGTAACATATAATATTAAATCAACATTTTTTGCTATTAATCCCTTGCTCATGCACACATTTTCTTGCAAAAAATACTGAAAAAATTAGAATTTTCTGTAACATCATAGGGTAGTTTATTACTTAGGCAAGGTAGCGTTACAAAGCAGTCACAGAAAAATTGTTAATTTCATAGTGAACATGAACAAATATCTAAATTTACTCTCTGAAATAGTATGTTTCAAATGTCAGTTCTCTTACATTTAAATATTTCATTCCTTCATGTAGTTAATATGTTTTACACTTATTTATGCAGAGAGGTGTTCTTTGTACTGATTGTATATTTACTATTTTACCATACTCCAGTACCTATAAAGCTGTGAAAATATGTGGTGGTTGTGGTTTTTTGTGGGTTTTTTTTTTGTGCTCACAAATAATCAAGACATTATTAACAAAGCTCCACTTGTAGAATTTAAATAGTGTCAGAATTTGACTTGCAGATCTAAGGACGAATTTGCAAGGTTGACTGTCAGAATAGGTTTTTGGTTTTTTTAAAAACTTGTCAACAGAGTACACTTAAGACAGAGTTAATGAGAGACAACACACAGAGAATCCAATTATACATTTTTTACAGATTGCTTATTGGAGTATAAGTATGCTTTAATAGCATACACAAAGTCAAAGAGCCCACATAAGAATAGTCAAGATAATTGGGGATGAATTTATTCAGAGGATACATAAATTAAGGCATAGGTCCTTATCTTAGAAGCTGCCACACAGGAATTACTTTTAGAGTAGTCAGAACACAGGGATTACAGCTGGGCAAGAGGAGTGGTGACATCAGACCTCAAGAAAGGCCCAGGAAAGTAGCTCATTGTTCTGTATGAAAATAAACCTAGTCCTTTAAAATACTTAAGGCAGTTAGGATTCTGGATTAAAAACATGTCAGAGCATATAGCCCTTCACATGCACTTTGCATGTTTTCTTATGGTGGAAGTAAGGCTCTTATTTCGGTTTTTCTAGTGGTCATGTAAGACTGGAGAGACTTGAGCAAAAGCATTTGAGATATAGCTGTCCTTCTGGGGACTAATATTTTTGACAGCTGACATTCCTCTCTTTAACGTGTGAAGGGTACTATTAATCTCAATCTAATTACTTAACAGTTTAATACTTTTATGAAGTTTGAGTCCCACCAAGCAAAGAAGTGTCTAGATTCCAATTTAGAGAAAATAATGCAAACTTCCCCTTCCAGTCTGGAATACTGCCCGTTTCTCAAGCACAGATGTGCTATTTTGTGGTGCCCATATGACTTTAACTATAAAGTATCCATTTAAATCCTTTATTCAGCCAGGATACCAGATCTGGCTACATGTAGCAGTAAAGTTTCTGAGATTTCCACAAGATTTCTAGAGAAAATTATAGTGTCTGTGGTCTCCTAGGCCCTAAACAGGGGTGAGGCAGAGCTTTGTGTTTTTACTTTTGTTTTCCTTTGGATATATGTTAAGAGTTAGGTGATAGTTCTTGCCTGGGACTGTTAGGACTCTGATGTGATAGGTATTTTGGAAACATGCGTGGGCAAACCATCCATTTCCCAATTCATAGACACTGTAATTCAAACATAAAATACATAAGAATACAAACAATGAGAGAAGTACAATAAAAGGGTATAATTTAGTCATAAGGCGGTATCTAAATAGAGGTCACAAAGATGAAGAACATCATGGGAACTTAATGAAGTAATCTTGAACACATTTATATGAAGTTCTTCTCTGTGGTGTGTCGACCCTGGCTGAATGCTAGGTGCCCACCAAAGCCACTCTATCACTCCACTCCTCGACTGGACAGGGAAAAAAAAATATAATGAAAGGCTCATGGGTCAAGATAAGGGGGGGGAGAGATCACTCATCAATCACTGTCATAGGCAAAACAGACTCAACTTGGGGAAATGAGTTTAATTTTTTACCAGTTAAATCAGAGTAGGGTAATGAGAAGTAAACCCAAATCTTAAAAAAATGCTCCCTTCTTCCTTGGATTAACTTCACTCCTGATTTTCTTCCGCCCTTGTAGTGCAGAGAAGTAGGGAATGGAGTCAATTCATGACATATCTCTGTCATTCCTTCCTCCTCAGGGGAGGACTCCTCACACTCTGGCATTGCTTGAGTGTAGGATCCCTCCCGTAGGATACAGTCCTCCATGAGCTTCTCCAACATGAATCCTTGCCACGGGCTGCATTTCTTTACAAACTGATCCAGCATAGTCCCTCCACTGGGGTGCAGTCCCTCAGGAACAGGCTGCTTCAGCACATGCCCACCACAGGGTCACAAATCTGCTCCAGTGTGGGCTCCTGTCCATGGGTTTGCAGGTCCTGCCAGGACCCTGCTCCAGTACAGGCTTCCTGCAGAGTCACTGCCTGCTCCAGCATGGGCTGCAGATGGATCTCTGCTTCCCCATGGACCTCCATGGGCTGTAGGGGAACAGTCTGCTTCACCATGGTCTTCCTTATGGGTTGCAGGGAAATCTCTACTCTGGTGCCTGGAACACCTCCTGCCCCTCCTTCTGTACTGACTTGGGTGTCTGCAGGACTGTTTCTCTCACATGTTCTCACTCCTCCCTCCAACTGCAGTTTCTGTTGCACAGGTTTTTCCACCTCCACATTTAATTTTGTTATCCTAGAGGTGCTGCCGCTGTCACTGATGAGCATGGCCTTGGCCAGTGGCAGGTCCATCCTGGAGCCATCTGGCATTGACTCTATTGGACTGTCATGGTTTAGGAATGGCACTCCCCAATTTAGTGCTCCCACGGAGATTCTCCAAACCATGAGCCACTCTCTCACTCCCCCTTTCTCTTCCCCTCCTTCTGTGGTAGGCTGGAGAGGAGAAATGAAGGAAAAAAAGGCAAAGATCATGGGTTGAGATAGGAACAATTTACTGGAAACACAAATGAGATAAGAAAATGAATGGTAACAGCAACGATACTATTGTCAGAGTGTGCAAGAAACCAACGATTCAGAGAGTTTCCCTGATAATAGACAATACCTGATACTCCCTCCACCACACTGCACCAATCTGGTAGGGACCCCTTCTCCCTGGAAGAGACTCCCTTGCCCCCACCACCGGCAATGAAGTGGTATAGAATAACTTCCAGGTCCTGGCCTTGCTATAAGGCCCCAGCTCCACAGCCACAAGCTTAAACAGGAGTTTTACTTTAAAAATATACAAGGCTGCAAAAATTTGTGCACCGAATACTTTGAAGAGCCCTTGGTTCTTTAATACCTTGAGGTAGCATAAAAAGAAGATGCAGCACATGTTTTCTCAGGAGATACTTTTACTGTCAATTTTAGAAAATAAGGGAGAAAATAAGAGATCTTGGCAAAAGTTTAAAGGGGTAACATAAAATATTTCACAAAACTATGACTTAGCATGTGCTAACCCACGCAACTTAGCAAGATCCATTCCACCATCTTTAGGTTACTCAAAATATTCAGAAAAGAGATCAAGAGAAGAAAAAGTAGTAAAGAAAGAGAGAAAATAAGAGAAAATTAGCTACCACCACAAAGTCCCGTGCAAGTCCAGCTTCCACGTGGTGGAGGTAGGTCTCAAGCAAAAGATGGAGGCCACATGTGCTGGTTTTTTGTGCTTTGGCCCCCTGTGGCCTCCCATTCCAGGTAGGATTCCCTACCCACTGGCCGCTCTGGGGCTCCAGGGCAGGGTTAGGGGCAGTGCTCCCAGTTTGCTAGCCAATCTAAGGCTGGGTTAGGGGTTTTAGGATATGTGGTGTGGAGCAGCGCTCTCAGGCTACCTTTGACTGACAGTAGCTTCAGGTTGCCCCAGCAGTCTCAAAGGGGCTGCTATATGGGATACAGTATTACCTTACCTCTGTGAGAGGTAAGGTAATACTTCGACTTAACCCTCCCTGCTGATACCTTAAGCCCCTAATGGTTTTTATGTTTCTAATACTTTTAAGTTTTATAAGTAGTGGAAGTAGATTCTAAAAGCAGCATCCCTCGCTCCCTCCCTTTTCCCTTTCCCTCTAGCACCCTTGTTTACGCATTCCTTAACCCTCTTACCCCATTCTATGCTCCCTATATCACTCATAGCCCCAAATCCAGTAGAAATGTTTAGTCTTTTGTCAAGGTAAGGCCTAGACTGTTAGCAGAACAGTATATCAGGGCCTAAACCACAGAACACAGTCAAAAACTGGCTAACTATGCACCCTTTGTACTCTGATGATGGTGAAGGTGATGAAGTAGGTGGTCCTGAAATGCACCCCAGACCCATTTCTCAGGGGGTGGACCCCAGGGCGGTCCAGAGCAAAGGCCACAGGGTGGACACATTTGGGATTGGATGGATGGTATTATAAAATGTAACCTCTTGGGCACAGGCCTTTGTGTCTTGTAACATCTTAGCCTTGCAAATAAACCCTTTCTTATCTCACCCCTAATTAACTGCTCTAGAGATTTTTTCAGCACCATAAATCCCATGGTAACACTGCCCACACACATACACCTGAGTTGGCTCTGACCCAGTAATTAATATAATCCTCTGTGAGATTCAAATCCAGTATCTCACACTGGCTACTGCAAAAATTAACCATGTCATAGGGGAATCTTCTAGCAGCTCTTCATAGAAGCTACCCGTGTAGCTCCTCTGCCACCAAAACCTTGCCACGCAAACCCAACACACTCCCAAATATTTGGAAATGTGGTGTTTGAAAACTGAACTTATAGAGAAGGAAGGCTGACAAAATGGTGTGAGGATGTGACTTTTTAAATGAGAAATGATGATCAAGTGAGGATAAACAGAGCAGAACTTTGAAAGAAACAATAAAATTTCATGCTTGATGTAACAAGGGAAAGAGAGGAACAGTACAGGTATACAAAAAGAGGTGACATTGCTAAAATAATATCACTGGGAAGACGATTAATTCTAGATGGGTATAAAAAGGAATCAATTGTCAAGACAAATGAGAGTTTGGTATAAGGAGCTGCTTTGGTGGGAGCTGACAAAAATCTGGACAGAATTTTTTAGCTTTTTGGTTGGCTAGGGAGTGCAGATATCACTACAGAAAAACAGAGACGTAACCTGCAGAATCCAGGGAGCACTGAAATCGTACTAAGAACCACATCCAGGTTGTGAGTTTGAGTGACAGGTTTTGAGGTTGTGGGTTTGAGTGAGAGGCTAGAGGCTGCATTGTCCTCAAAATTCAGGAAAGGAAGTAGAGGTTAGTTTTTTGTGAGGGAAAACTAAGGGTTGTCTTTTTAGGTACGAGCTGGAGTGATAGACATTCACAAAAGCATGTCAGGTAGACTGACCAATATTTTAGTCTCAAATAGTAATGGAGAAGAAGTTTTGTGAGTCATAAATAGGTAAAAGATGATTGAATTTTTGATGGCATTCAAATATCAGCTCATATAGTTGGTGAGTCATGAAAACTGTTTGCAATTTTTGTTATTTATATCGGAAAGGAAGCACCAAAATAATCTTTAGCATAAGTGATAAACAATAAAAAATGTGAAAAAAACCCTGTTCTCTCAGAAATCCAAATACACCTGTGTTATCTCCCAGCAAATCTCCCAGATGTGTAGGAAGCCTCATGCCACAACCGGGTAATCAAAAACTGAGACAAGTGAAGGTCACAAACCAGAAAATATAAACATTTTGAAAACTGTAAATGAATCTGCTATAGAGCTGGATATATCATCAGGCTCATTCAAACTCCAGAATTTACTCACTGCATTTTATTTAGTCTAGAGAGATTTCAATTCAGTTGGCTTTCAAAATCCTCCCTTTAATAAGCTTTAATAATTTTTTTAAAAAATAAGCACTAAAAGACAATCACAGATTATACTGAGTTGGAACAGACCCATGAGGATCATCAAAGTCCAGCTCTTAGCCCTGAACAGGACCATTCCCAAGAGTCACACCATGTGCCTGAGAGCATTGTCAAAACACTTCTTGAACTCTGTCAAACTTGGTGCTGTGATCACTTCCATGGGGACCTTGTTCCAGTACCCAACCACCCTCTGAGTGAAGGACTTTTTTCTAATACCCAAAATAAACCACCCCAACACAATTTTAGGCCATTCCCTTGGATCCTGTCACTGGTCCCTACAGAGAAGAGATCAGTGCCTGCCCCTCCTCTTCTCCTCATGAGGAAGTTGTAAATACAGTGAGGTCTCCCCTCAGTCTCTTCTTCTCCAGGCTGAACAGACCAAGTGATATCAGCCACACCTCATATGGCTTCCCCTCAAGGCCCTTCACCATCTTTGTGGCCATCCTTTGGACTCTAACAGTTTAATATCTTTCTTATGTTGGTTGCCTAAAACTGCACAATATTCAAGGTGAAGCTGCTCCACTGCAGAGCAGAGTGGGACAATCCCATCCTTCGACAATCCCATCATGCTTTGCCTGATGCCCCCCAGGACAGAGTTGGCCCTCCTGGCTGTCAGGGCACTGCAGACTCAGATTCAACTTGCCATTGACCAGAACCTCCAGGTCCCTTTCCATGGCACTGTTTTCCAGCATCTCATTCCCCAATCTGTGTGTACATCCAGGGTTATCCCATTCCAGGTGCAGGATCTGTCACTTTCCCTTGTGGAACTTCATATGGTTGGTGATTTCCCAGTCCTCTAATTTGTTGTCTCTCTGCAGGGCCCCCCTGCATTCAAGGGAGTCAACAGCTCCTCCCAGTTTTGTGTCATCTACAAACTTGCTTGATATCCCTTCCAGTCCTTTGTCCAAGTAATTTACGAAGATGTTGAAGAGCACTAGCCCCAAGATGGATCCCTGTGGAACCCCACTAGTGACAGGTCACCAGGCTGATGTTACCCAATGCACTTTTACCCTCTGTGCTCAACCTGTGAGCCAATTTCTCACTCATCACATGATGTGGTTATCCAGCTCTGTGCTGGACATTTTGTCTAGAAGGATCCTGTGAGAGACAGTATCAGAAGTTTTACTGAAATCCAAAAAGATTATACCCACTGGCTTCCCTTGATCAACTAGGTGGGTTACCTTGTCATAGAAGGAAATCAGGTTCAACAGGAAGGACTTTCCTCTCATGAAGCCGTACTGGTTGTGACGGATGACTGCATTGTGTTTCAGGTGTTTTTCAATCCTTCCCAGAATGATCTTCTCCATAAATGCACCAGGCACTGAAGTGAGACTGACAGGCGCGTAGTTTCTGGGTTGGTTTTTCTGTTTGAGACACAGGAGAGCAAGTCTGCATTGGGAGCCCAGGTTTTCCTTCTCTATGGAGAAGGTGGATGTTCTGTGTGTAACAATCTGTTCAGCTCTAGTTTTTTTCTTGAGTTGCAACAA
The DNA here is from genome assembly GCF_003945725.1 of Corapipo altera. Classification (NCBI taxonomy): domain Eukaryota; kingdom Metazoa; phylum Chordata; class Aves; order Passeriformes; family Pipridae; genus Corapipo; species Corapipo altera. The sequence goes on from NW_020884872.1 coordinate 61,110,046, forward strand.
ATCCTTCTATTTCCAGGAAAAGAGCACAGTTTCTAGAAAGAACACAGGTGACTGTGCTGAGATTTTCCTGTAGAAGCAATAGCTGTTCATACATTAATACCCATCTGTTTGCTCAAGCATTCTGATTTTGTAGCTGGCAACACACACAGAACACAGGTTGCTTCACTGGCCCCGAAGAACAGGGTTTTTTTACATTTATGTCTTGTGCTTCTTGGTAAGATTTATGATCTGAAGATCTCAAAAGGCAGATTGTGTGACTACAAGAAATTAGCATCCCTAGGACATATATGCATAGATAATAAAGCAATAGAAGGGATGGGGTGGGTTGGGCTGGGGATTTTCTCTTTTGTTTTTTTTTTAGTGTTATTTTTACATTTCTGACTACATGCAAGGGTTAATTATTAATTGTTTACTAAATCTGCAGAGGTTTACACAACTAAAAGTTTTCGTAAGAACCTATGAAGTCTTAAAGGTTTGCTTATGTAATAAAAGTTTACAACCTATGCAAAGAATATCTAGACACTGATCTGTGTCAAAACCCATTCCGTAAGGTACTTACCATTGCTCATAATGATAACATACAGAGACAGACATTTAGTGATTTTTTTTCTTTTATGTCCTTACCTAAGTTCAATGAATGATATCCAAATAAATGTTTACTTATTCCATATATATGGTCCAGTACATAATATTCCTCTTTGCCAAACAATGTCTCACCCTGGGCTACTTTCTCACTTCTTTTACACTTATGCATAAAAGAGGAGTCAAGTTCTTCCTTCTCAGCCTTTCAGAGCTGTTTTTTTGTTTTTATGTTTTAAAAAATTCTCACAACCTTACTATCAAAACCCATCTCCATTATTTTAAGTTCTTCTTTCCAGTTTCTCTAAGAATGAAACAGGAACATCTATGTCCACTCACCATTCAACCCATATTACTGCACTGCACTATTCTCAGGAAGAAGGCTAAGATGATGAATACATATAAAACTTCTAAGAAAATAAAGACAGTATGAAGGAGATTGATTGTTAGTAATGATAACAGTCAACATAATGATGAATTGGCTTGGTTTTGATCTCTCTACATATTTGTTTACAGTGATCCTAATGAAAATATGCTTTGTGTTGTCAAAATTAAAATTATAAGAAGTGTACTTGGATAATTGTTACAAATGGCACAGAGTGACAAGTAAGTCATGACCGTTTGCTGAAATATCCAAAGATCAAGAAATTTTTGAAACAATAGTATAGATGACACCTGAAAGAAACTCATTGCAATGTGCTCAGTTATTGGTTTGCCAATTGCTGAAATGTGTAAGCAGAAGACAAAATCAATCACATATTCATTAATTTTAGTATGATATACTTTAGCAATAGCAAGGACACCATGTCTAAGGGCAGGGATGACTACACTTTGAGAAATAATGGGAACTGAGAGAAAGATTGTAAAATAACGGGGCCACAAGCTAAAGGGGTTTGCTACTCTTTGTAAGATTTTCAAAATAAAAGTAATTAAGAATTGCTAGAAGTATGGCTAGAATAAGTCTTGAAACTTTTGAAATTTTATGTGGATTAGAAAGATAACTTTGTCCTTCAAGAAGTGCAGTGGTGTGATGAGTTTCATAGGTACAGACAGTTCAAAGAACCATAGAACGGACTGGGTTGGAAGGGTCTGTACAGATCAGCTAGTTCCAACCCCCCTAGACATTAGAGATCATCTAGTTTCAACACTTTCCACTAGACCAGGTTGATCAGGACCCCATCCAATCTGGTCTTGAACACTTCCAGGAATAACGCATCCACAACTTCACTGGGAAACCTGTTCCAGTGCCTCACCACCCTCACAGTAAAGAAATTCTTCCTTATTTCTAATCTAAATCTATCTTCTTCCAGTTTGAAGCCGTTCATTCTTTTTTATCTTTGCAAGTCCTTGTAAAAAGTCCCTCTCCAGCTCTCTTCTAGGCCCCTTTAGGTACTGAAAGGCTGCTATAAGTGTTCCCTAGAGATCCCAAGAGCTCCTCACTGGGATGAACAGCCCCAACTCTCTCAGCCTGTCTTCACAGGAGAGGTGCTCCAGCCCTCTGATCATCTTCATGGCTCTCCTCTGGCCTTGCTTCTTCAGGTCCCCATCCTTCTTAAAGTTTGGGGTCCCAGAGCTGGATGCAGTAGTCCATCTGGAGTACTGCATGAGCAGAGTAGAAGGGGAGAACCACCCTCCTCTACCTACTGGTTACACTTTTTTTCATGCAGACCAGGTTACAGCTGGCTTTCTGGGCTCCAAGTGGACATTGTCAGCTTGTTAAGCTTCTCATACACAAAATGCACAAGTCTCTCCTCAGGGCTGTTCTCAATCCATTCTCTGCCCAGCCTGTATTTGGGATTAGGATTGCCCCAATACGTGTAGGACCCTGCACTTGGCCTTGTTGAACTTCATGAGGTTCCATTGGCCCACATTTCAAGCCTGTCCAGGTCCCTCTGGATGGTATCCCTTCCCTCCAGTGTGTTGACCACACCACAGAACTTGGAAGATTATAATAAACTCTGATAAATGGGCAAGTGTTAGTTCAAATTACCTTTAATATACTATTCACTGCAGCAACCAGCAGCTCAGTTTCTGCTCAATTAAAAACCTACTAACTGAGCCTACTGTTGCATAAGAAAAAAAGTTGATTGAGAGCCATCAGATGAAGTGGCACTGGTGACTTATGCCCACATTGCTATGGTCCTCCTCTCCTCATAGAAAGTATGACTTGGACACAACTAACTGAGGAAATGTTAAACAAGGGAAAGGTGTAGAACAGTTATGTAAGTAATGATATTTTAGGCTCCAGTGCTGTAGCTTATCTGAGTCAAGGAGAATCTGAGATGGATTTTAACTATGGTACAATCAATATTCCCAGAATATTGGATAAATGTGTTTTAAATTGTGATTTGGATAAAATTTTGAATTCTGCAACAATTATTTATAAAATATTTATATGTTAGTAATCAATTGCTTCAATAAATAGCCAGTTGTTAAAGTTTAAAATGAAATTCAACTTTGGATTTTGCATTTTATGATACTGTGGAAATAATAATTTCTTCAGAAATTGAAGATACAGGGTAGATGTTGATTTTTGTTCTAGAATTAAATTCTGTTAAAAATGTGTTCTAAATAGCCAAGGATTATATTATTGCCACTTTTTGTAGAGTATAGGGTTAAGTTTATTTAAAAAATCCATGCTGTCTCTAAGTCTTGAGAATTTTAGTGAAGACATATGTTTTGCTTCAATGTTTTGACATAAAGATAGTAGCAAGTTAATTAATTACAACTTGCATATTTGTTGAGAGAAAGTTGGTCTGTTAATTTAAAAACCTAGGACCTTTATCATGTCAATCACAAGAGGATATCTGCATAGAAACAATTTCAAATATTAGGATCACCGACTATTAAAGTAGGTTTCTGGTGTATTGTCTTTAAATGCCTCTACTATTTGTGTTATATATGATATAAAATAAGGGTCAGGCTTATCAGCTGGGTTAGATCATGTAATTAAACTGGATATAGAGCAGTCTCTAAGCCTTTCTTGCTCCAGCCTTTCCTCCTTGTCTCTGTGGTCTTGGCTTTCCAAAGAACAACCTTACTGCTGAAGACTGGGGCAAAGAAGGCTGTCAGTACCACAGCCTTTTCCTCACATTGTGTCACCAGGGCCCCATGTCTACTCAATAGCAAACACATATTTTCCCTACTCATTGTTTTGCTGTTTCTATACTTATAGAAGTACTCATGCACTAATGAAGCCTTTTGTGCTTGGCACTTGTCACCAGATTCAGATCCATCATTAATGTTTAACTTGGCTTTAGTGGACTTACTTTAAGCAAATAAGTAATATTTTTGAGTTACTGGCACAGAAATTCTCTAAAGCTTCATGAAAAATGCATAGAGCAAAATAATGTAATATTGGACAATAAAATTCCTTACCAGTTTCTATTCAGTCCTCAACTGGTCAAACAACCATTCTTGTAATCGTCCTATATTTTGGTTGAAGAAGAGCTGAAGTGGCAACAGCTTCAAGATCTGGTTCATAATGAATAATTTCAGTACTTGTAATGTATGGAACTGGCAACTATTATGTTTACAGGTGTAATTGCAGGAAAGGAGTACCTGGTAGTTATGAGGTATATGTCAAGAGGTTAATTATCAGCTAAATGCAACCACAAAATTATATAAAGATAAAAGAACGATGCATATTCATAAGCAAAGCTCTGTAGAAAATTACAATATTTAGTGTCTACTTCAAGTCAATTTCCATTTCACTTAGTTTGCGGAAATGAGACTGGTATAGGAAATTAGTGGTGGATACTGAACACAATCCTGACACCACACCACTTTTGGTTGGAAAGATATGGTGTATTGAAGCATGGACTCAAAAGGGGGGTAAAAAACTGAGACATTTATTCAAAAGGTCACAGCCTTTTTATAACCAAACACAAACAGGAAAACATTCCTTATAAGTCAAAACTGTGACCGCAGTATCCGATTGGCTGCTAACTGTTGCCTGGGGAGACGGCAATTTTTCAGAGCTGCAAACTCATCACTGTGATGAGTTGCTGAGTACTCTGCAAAGGTCTGTTTTTTTCCAGGCCCTCAATCTACCTATTTCCCACAGAAAGACGCAGCACCTCTTACTTAGTATAATGTCAGTGATACATATATTTTGTTGGATACTGCCACTGGTATCATTTCACATAGGATCTTAGTAGGAATCACAATTTGTTTTTCTATGTTACATGTTGAAATGGGCAGTAGGTTCTGTGGTCATTTTTGCTTATATTTAATGAGCATTCTATGTTTAAATTAATTATCTTTTTCAACCTCTCTTCTGAAATTCAGTTTTACGCATATGCTGAAGTTCCTTTGATTCCAATGACCTCTGCATCATTCTAAGTACAATTAATGCATCAGAAATGATCTCATATTTTTTTCATATTTTTTTCATTTTTTTAATGTTCATAGTCTAGTTTCGTCATATTCTCATTAATGTTCTTATTAGTATACTTGCTGATGTAATTCTATTAATTTTGTATGAATAAAATGAGGTATCATTACAGTCTTACAGGAGATTAGGGATCCCATTCTGCTAAATTGTGGAGAACCAGAAGAGACAAATTTTCAAGGAGAAGAAGACTGGAGTGGTAGATTTTAGCTAATATTTAATAATATAGCATGTACAAAAAATCATCATCACCCCCTAACATCTAGAAATCTTTAAATCCCTTTAAAATGAAGTTCTAGAAGTTCTCCTCTTCAATTTATTTTGTTTTCAAACAATTGTATTTGGAGTCTGGTCTCAGTAAATGAACTGTGAAGTCTTCACATAACCTGAAACAGCTTTGTAAAATTCTGATTGTTAATTTCTCTAGAAAAGCAGTTTCTATACATGCATTTATTTATTTATTCATTATTTTTGCAGGGAGGAAATAAAATTATAATTGCCTTTAATTTCTCCAGAATTGTGGCATCTGTAACTACACAAAACAGGAGAAATTTCTGATTTAGAAGTTGATTGAAGATATAGTATTTGTCTTTCCAATAGTCTAAAAAAAAATGTGTCCATGCTGAAAGTTAATAAGTAAAACATTATTTTGTTTATTTATAAGAGACAAAAAAATAAAATCTCATATTCCTTGTTATTTAATCCCATATTCCATGTTATTTAATATGCAGAAGAAGAATATGAATTTTGGCAGTTGTAGATCTGACAAATCTAATAAATACAAATTGGTAAAACTTCCTCAAAATTCAATAAGGTTTATGCTGTTTAGTTCTAAGATGTTTGAGGTTTTGCATTTGTAGACTGTAGCTGGGTGCCACCTGAGAATCATTCATGTTTTATCCGTGTAGGTTTGTGTGTACGACAAGAAAAGATAAAAAAAAATAGCAAAATGGAAAAAGTTTCTATAAAATGTACTGAAGTTTCAGAAGGTTGTAGCTGTGAGTCAGGCCATCTCAAACTGCACTATAGACCTGAAATAAATTACCCATTTGTGAGGACAGTTGCTTTGTTCATCAGGACTATCATGAGACAAATGTCCTACCTATAACTATATCATTTATTCTTCTTTATATAGTACTCATATCACCCTTACCATCATAAGGTTAGCAAAAGTGGATGGGAATCTCATTTAAGGCATTTTCATTTGAGATAAAAATCTTAGTTGCTCTTTTGGAGATTAATAGGTGCTTTAAGGACAGAATTCACTTCCTCAAATAGATATCTAAAGTAGGTCAGATGAATCACACACTCTATGTGTCTATTTCCCTTTGTTGTCTATAAATCCTCAGGTGATTAGTGTAGTTAAAAAGGAAATGTATCCATTCAGCATATCCACACTGACATAACAAACGCTTCTCTAGGTAATATCTGACCTATGCAGGGAGCTGCCAGGGGAACTTTTCCTAAATCAAGGCAGCAAAGACCCTACTCAGAGAGGAAACAGGTTCAACAGTTATTCCATGCTCACACTGCTTTAGTGTCTTTTGGTTCTAAGCTGATACTGTAAAACTGACAAGGATTTGTGTACAGGAGCCTCAATACTGAAGAAACTAAGTTTGTTATAGAGTCATAGAAGATTGTTCTAAAAAAACTTTTGAGATGCCATCTTAATCTACTTCTTCTAGCCTAGTGAAGGCTTAATGTGCCTGTAACATTCCTGATAGATATTTATTTAGCCTGCTTTAAAAACGACTTATTGTGACTGTTCATGAGAGAACTTCATGGTTTTCCCAATCTTGTTGTCCCTTGTTGCTTTGCTAGACTTATCAATAGAAATGTGTTGATCTTGCTACACTTTAAGCCCTTTGCTTTTGGCTCTAATCTGAAAGGATAGGACCTGGACAACATTTTACCTTCTTCCTCTCTGCAACAACTTTCATGTGTTTGAAGAGTCCTCTCATCATGTTTTTTCGAGATTTGTTCCAGTACTCTTAACCTTTTCTTGTAGATGTTTTTTAAACCTCTAATCAACAAGAAACTTCAAGAAAGCCTGTCCTTGTTGAGGAAATATATTTATCCTAAAGGCATAATGAATACTGCATCTCAGAACTCTCCTTTACCTGAGATGATGCATATATAAAGGATCTGCATTTCAGGAAAACAGTCAGGTGAAATTTCTCCTCCCAAAGTATTTTATTGTCTAAGACAGAAGGGGAAAAAGAAGTTATGTAAAAGTTCCAAGTATATTTTCTGCCATGGTCATAGGGAGAATTTAAACACAGCTTATAGAAAAATTGTGCTACTACTACAAAATAATCAAAGATCATCTTGAATAAACCTCTGACTTGTTGCCATTTTCAATCTCTACTGGGAATTACTGGTTACAAATACAATTAATAGAAAAAAAATTACAAACTCTTTGATTTTACTTAGATGCTGACAGTGTTTAAAAGTAGGAATTTCAAAAGATAGATGGTAAGCTCCTCTTTTATTTTTTTTTTTTAATATTATTGTGGGGGGGAAGTATTTTAGTTTTAAATTCTTTTTCAGTTATATAGTCCCCAGCTGTGATGGGTTGACTCTGGCTAGATGCCAGGTACTCACCAAAGCTGCTCTATCATAGCCCTCCTCAGGGAGAAAATGTAACAAAATGTTCGTGGGTCGAGATAAGGACAGAGAGAGATCACTCTCTGATTACTGTCATAGGCAAAGTAGACTCAGCTTGGGAAAGTTAGTTTAATTTAATCAAGTCAGATTTGGATAATGACTTATAAAAATCAAATCTTAAAACACATTCCCTCTTCCCTTCACTTCTTCCTGTGCTCGACTTTGCTCCTGATTTGGGAGGACTGAGATGGCTCACTCACCCAATGAAGTGACAGGAAGTATACAGAGACTGGAAATGCGAATCAAATCTATATTGTGATTCAACTGTGTGCTTTAGTTGCTATAACTTGCTTACAGTGTGACTTTAGTATGCTGCTGTATCACTCTGTTAAATCAAAACCCCATGTAGTATCAAATATCTTCAAATACGTAAAAAGCTGCTCTCACACTGCCTCCTCAGCAGGGCAGGGGGAGAAAATTAGATGAAAAACTTGTGGGTTGAGATAAGGCAGTAAAAAAAAAAAAAAGCAAAAGTCACATGCAGAAACAAAGATGTTCTATTAACAGGTGATGTCCAGCCACTTCCTGAGAAGCAGGGCCTCAAGTGTCGTAACAGTTGACTTGGAAGATAGCAAATTAAGGAAGATTCTTAGTTGTTAATGTGTTCCCCACACACACTCTTTTCTTAGATTTTATTTCTCAGTCTGACATCATAATGCATGAACTGTCCCTTTTGTTGGTTTATATCAGTTGTCCTAGCCACGTGCCTCCCGTCTTACCTCTTGCCCATCATCAGCCTCCTGACCTTTTTTGAGGGTTTGGAAAAGAGTGTGTTCTGGGTTGGATAGGCAGCACAGATGCTGTGCCAGCACTGCTCAGCAATAGCCAAAACACTAGCGTGTTATGAACTCTGTTCTAACTACCAATACAAAGCATAACACTATATGGGCTAGGAGGAAAGTTAACTCCACCCTGGCCAGGGTTTTACAATCTAAAAGAATCTTTACAATTGTTAGATTTTACAGTCTAAAAGAATGGGGTCAGAGAGTAATAGACCGCAACACATACAAACTGGAGAATTAAAAGATATTTTATATTGCCACATTAGTAATGAGATTTAATTATATCTAATGGACAGGATTTAATTATGATGTTATTTAACATCAAATGTCTCTAAATCCACAGCAGTGGTTTCTCACTAAGCCAGTCATTGATTTGACTTAGGGATTAGTTCTGAGTTGTTCTCTTCTAATTTATCTTGTTTTGGTTTGATTGTGAGATTATGACAGAACACGAGGTTGAAGTTATATGTGAAGGAGGCTTCTGAGTTTATGTTAAGAGTGATATAAGTCTTTAGAAAAATAATACCCTTATTAGACTGAAGGTGCCAGGCAGATTTTATTGGAAATGAGCCCTCTCTTAAATCAGGTAGAGAAAATGACAAATACAAGATTTGCACCAGAAAAGGGTAGAAAGAGATCCATGAGCATTAAAAACATGTAATTGACAATATGTTGTGTGTTACAAGTTTTGCAAGAAATGTTATGTTTTCTTCAGAATCACTTGCCACCCTTTTGCAAGAGGCAACTTGGCTGATAAATAAGAAGAAATGTGATGAGGAAAAGGATGGACAGGCAAAGGGAGGAGCAAAGTACAAGCTGAGTGATTACTGAAAATAATAAATAATATGCTAATAAAATAAAATGCAAAATACTGGTGCTGACTAAATACAATGAGAGAAATTAAAAAAAAACTGAATAGAGAAAAATAAAAGAAAATCATCGAGTGGAAAAGTGAGGACATAAAAATATAATTAAAAGATCCAAAGACTTAGGATAAAAAGAAGGAAAAAACCCTCCAAAATGAAAAACAGCAAAAAAACCCAAACAAACAAACAAACAAAAAAACCCAAACCAATCAGCCAAACCAACCAACAAAAGAAAACCTTGTAGAAAGGAGCAACCAGAGAAAGAAAGGCAACACTAAGAGCAACTACAAATGTAAAAGGAGCTAGTAGCAAGGTGATGATGCTGAATTAAGAGAGATATTGAGAAATGCTTATATATTATGATGCAATTGACTCAAATGTAAGTTAAATTTGGGAGGAGATTTGTCTTAATATCTATGTTGATTCTCCCAAGCTAATGAGAATTAGAGCCAGACCCTTTACCAATTAGAGCCAGACCCTTCACCACTAATTTAACACTAGAATATTAAATCAGAGGACACATTTAGTTGAGAAGAAATCAAGAAGAAAATATGACACATCATTACTCCCTTAAGTCCAGAATGCCTCTGGGTAGAAGTGAAGCAAAGTAATGAAGCCAAAAAAGCCCTTGACCACTTTTCCTATCAATAATGTAGTTTCCCTCCTTTCCTTTTATACTGCAGACCTAATCCAACACTTCAAAAAAAAAAAAAAAAAAGGCTTAATTTTTCATTAAAAGTGCAATCATATATATTATTAAAGTTATTATTTTTATTCCAAAATCTTATTGCAACATTTGTGAAAATGTTCTCAAATTCAGAATTCCACAGACATAACATGAGTGAATATTTGTTTTAAAAATCTTATCAAAATTCATAAATTATTTACTATTCGTTATTCACTATTCAACATTTATTATTCATTATTCATTCATATACTACAGCAAGAAGCTACTCCATTATAAGAATGTAAATGGATACATGCTATAGCTTAAGTAGTTGCAGTCTGTCAATTAGATAGAGGCAAATCATGATGATGTAGATGACTAATCACACATCATGAATATTGAACAGTAAACAGTCAAAATCAACATTTTGGAAACAGCCTGTAGACCAGAAGTTGCTTGTCCAAACTATTTGTCCCATACTTACAAATAACTAGACATCAGGTTTGGCTTCTGAATGATTCATGAACAGAAAGAGAGGGTAAAGGCCAATTTCAAACCCCTTTAAAATCAACAGAAAGTTCCCCACTGGCTTCAAACAATGTTTCAATAAGTTCTCCAAATGTGTAGCTGGTATTATGTGTAGTTGGTAAGTATTCCAGCCACACGGTGCATCATCATACATGGTTAGTAAGAATTTTGTGCTTTAGGGGAAAAAAGTTGTAGTCATATTTGCTCCCAAATACATCACTTAGAAGAACTCCAACACAGCATCTTTTCCCTTACACCTTTCCTGTCCACTTATGCTGAAAAAAATTAGGGAAAAAAAAAAAAAAGAAAAGAAAAAAAGAGTGCTGTGCTATCATGGAAGGATAGCCTTTTTAAAATCAAAGAGAAGGCAAAACATCTTTTCCTATGTAAACTTAAAATAAAAATGTGACATTTAAAATGATGTTCTAACACCTATGCACTCATCCTGATCCGTGGGACTGACTATGGCTAGTTTAGTCTTGATGCAATTTACATAGCTGAGCAGTGAAAGTAGTTCACTGGTTTTGATCTTTCCATACTCTGAGACAAACATGTCAATTACAGTTTGTTTTCTTGAAGCCAAAACTGTGGTGCTTTGCATTGTTTAGTACAGTAAACACTGAAAGAATCTGATGTTTGTTCTGAAGAGCTTATGATCTAATTGATCTTCACATGAGAAAAATGAAAAGGTCTTGCACTGAAGCTTATGGAACTCCTACACTGATTAGAGTCCAATTCAAGATCTATGATGAAAGCTTTTCTTTTGATCTCTACACTAAAAAGATTATTCAGAAGCAGAGTGATATCTAAGAGACTAAGTGTTTTTGCTAAACTGTGTCAACAACTTTTCTTTAAAGCTTAGAGAAAATACAGAAGTGGATAGGATTCATCCTCCAGCTCCAGTAACAGCTCTGAATGCTTTGTGTGTTGTCTATTTAAAGCACAGAGCAGCAGAAAACACAAGTTAATAGCAACTGCCAAAAGATTTAAAATAAAATTTGAGAGCTTCAGTAACTGACAATCTTTTGATGACCTCCCATTTTTAATAGATACATATGCAGTACTTTATATACTTAGCATAAATCATAGTATTACCAAGGAACACTTTTTTTTTTCACTTGTGTTTCCTTCTTTTTCAAAACTTGGTGATTCATGAAGCAGTTTGTGAATGTCATTAAGATAATCATGCATTGCTTAAAAACTGCCCTCATTAAATAAAAATTACCTATTTTTGTGGAAATTAATTTATGAAGTTCATGATTTTCTGCTGAAATCAAAGAAGTTACTACTGGAAAGCAAGCTCCTGCAGCGAATTTCAAAGCTTTTGTTCCAATTTTCATTTGAAGTTGATCACACCTTTAAGGTTCATCAGTACTGTTTTCTAGGTTACTCTTTACATATAATTTTTCATCACGTGAGAATCAGGAACAATCATCAATGTAAATAAATGCAATACCATTTTTTTTAATACTTGCTGAAACTTTGCACAGCTTTGGAAATATTTTTGATTTATCTGAAACCAAAAAAACCACAACAAAAACAAACACTGATCATCCAACTGAAAGACAGGCAGGTCGGAGGTCAGTGAAAGAAAAATACTGTTTTGGTGAGTTCACAAAACATGTTGGTACTTCTTAACTATCTCAAATATCCACTCATTTTTACATGTCAGTTTGCTGAGAAAGCAGGACCAGTGGTACGATATAAAACTGTAATACAGCCAAGTTCCTTTATATCCTTTAACAGTGCATTATTTTAGGTGACGTTGAATTCATAAGGTTAGAATAGACACTGCTTTCTGGTGTAAAATGATGTTCAAGGAAAATTGATGTTTGCCTTGGACTGAAACTGTGAGAGGATGCATTAGTAAAAACAGTGGGAGTCATAGACTACGGACTGTACTGTTTTGAAAAGAGAGGGACTATTAACAGTCTAAAATATGACAGGCTTTTGTTGCAGTCTATGTAAGACTTCAAAGGAAAAAAAGCTGCTTGCGTAGGAAGAGAAATTTCAAGACAAGTCCTTACAAAGGAATGAAATACTCTGGCTGCCTCATTTGACCACTTTCAATCATTAATGTAAGAAAGATGTTTGAAGTAATGTATGAAACCAGTGATATCAGAATATTTCATCAAATTCATTCAATTTCATCAAACCTCTGTTTTTTTCATACATAAACAACTTTAAGTTTTCCCTCAAGTTATAAAGAATGATAAAACTGCAGTCGGAGACATATTTTATCAGATAATAAAAAAATAACCCTAATTTGGAAATTTCAGGGTGAAAAAGCTATTGGTTTTGAGACTGAAATGTCCTTTGAGGTATTTTTCTTGTGTAACTGATAGGTATTTAAAAGCATCAAATCATGGTTTTATTAATTTTATTGATTTGTTTGTTGACTAAAGAATATAAGAGTTTAATTTATGACCTTGCTACATAGGAGACAGGAACTGAGACAGTAGGAAGAACCTTACAAAACAGCAAGATACCTGGAATTCATCCTGAAATATTAATTATACATCTGGCAGTACAAAAAGCCTGATTCATAGCCCATTGAAATAAATTAATTATGTATCTGGCAGACTCCAAAATCCACTGAAGCCAAAGGAAGTCTTAGGAGTCTTTGACTCCACTGGGCTCTGGATCAAACTGCAGGAGGATGAACAGAATTAGGCAGAGAAGAACAGATCACCAGGCCTGCTGAGAGCAGAGCAAACTCAGATCAAGGAGATAAAAGCAGCAGGTGGCAGTGTGTAAACACCCCCAGGCCTTCAGAAATGTGTCTCTAACACTGCATGGAAGGGGAGGGTGCATGCCTCCCACTGAATTTGTAAGTGACCTGTCTATTTTCACTCTGTAAATCTCAGTGAGAGGTGACTAAGCATTTTGAAACAAATAGCTTCCTGGAGAAAGGATAAAGGTACGAAACCTCAGCTTGGTTGCTGGGTGTGATCACACCTGGGTTTCAGCAGCCATGTGCCTTCTAAAACTCTAATCAGAGCTCTGCCTAAGGCTCCTGGACAGTAAGTAGAAAGTTCAACCCAATTTGAATGAAGACAGCTGAAAGCTGAGTGTCTTTCCTGTTACGAGAAGGCATGGACAAATTATTGAGAAGTTCACACCAAACTGAAGAAGGTCTTTTTGTAGAGACCTCTTGGCACCTTCTAGCCATCCTAGCTGTAATTTGTCTCGCTGTCATTAAAACACATATTTTGAAGACTAAAATTAAAATCTGCTGGACACTCCTGGGTGATGAAGTGAAGATTAGTATTAGAAATGTCTTCAGATAGAAGGAAAGAATAAAAGAATTAAGATGAACACAAATACCACCAAGCTTTTTCTGTGCTTTCCTGCTTGTGCACTGCTTGCACGTAATTCTTCATTACTGAATAATGAGCAAAGAGGTTCCTTTGCTTTGTGCTTTTGAAAGTCAAGTCAATTTTTAGATATTGTTTCAACTGAAGCACAGTATAATATCTTTCCAGTATTCAACCTCTGAGATATTTGCAGAACAAGGAAAGTATCAAAAACTTGAGTAGTGTACCACTTGATAGCTCCCACAGATGTATAAGGAGTGGAGAAGAGGCAGTCTGGGAGGTTCTTGGAGTGTTTGGAGGATAGCTTCTTGTCATAACTGGTGAGTGAGCCTACCAGAGGTGGGGCCCTGCTAGACCTGTTGTTTAAAAACAGAGAAGGGCTGGTGGGAGATGTGGTGGCCAGAGGCCATCTGGAATACAGGACCATAAATTGATAGAGTTTCCAATACTTGGTGAAACAACGAGGGGTATCAACAAAACCTCTATCCTGGATTTCCGGAGGGCAGACTTCAACCTATTCAGGAGGCTGATTTGGAGAGTACCTTGGGAAACTGCCTTAAAAACAAAGGGATCCAAGAAGGATGGACATATTTCAAAGAAGAAATCTTGAAGGTACAGGAGCAGGCTGTACCTATGTGCTGAAAGGTGAGCCAGCAGGGAAGACAACCAGCCAGGTTGGGTAGGGAGCTTTTGCAGGAACTCAGAGGGATAAAAAAAGAGGGTTTATCACCTTTGGAAAAAGGGGCAGGCAATTCAGGAAGTGTTTAAGGATGTTTTTAGGTCATGCAAAAAGGAAATTAGAAAGGCAAAAGCACAATTTGAGTTTAATCTGGCCACTTCTGTAAAGGATAATAAAAACGGTTTTTGTAAATACATCAATAGCAAAAGGAGGGGCAAAGAAAACCTACAATATTTATTAGACACAGAATGTAATATAGGTTCCAAAGATAAGGAAAAGGCTGAGGTACTTACCACTTTCTTTGCCTCAGTTTTCAACAATAAGACAGGTCGTTGTCAGGACAACCAGACTCCTGAGCTGGTAGACAGGGGTGGGGAGGCAAATAGCCCCTCTGTAATCTGCGAGGAAGCAGTTAGTGACCTGCTGAGCCACTTAGATGCTCAGAATTCTATGGGACCAGATGGTATCCATCTTAGGGTGATGAGGGAACTGGTGGAAGAGCTTGTCAAGCCGCTCTCCATCATCTACCAACAGTCCTGGCTATCTGGGGATGAAGATAGCCAGAACTGAAGATAGCCATCTGGGGATGAAGATGACCAGAAGTTGGGTAATGTGGGTAATAAGAAGGGCCTGCAGAAGGAACCAGGTAACTACAGGCCTGTCAGCCTGACCTTGGTGCCTGGCAAGGTTATGGAACAGATCATCTTGAGTGTGATCACAGGGCAGCTACAAGATGGCCAGAGAATCAGACACAGCCAATTTAGAGAGGCAAGTCCTGCCTGACTAACCTGGTCTCCCTTTATGACCAGGTGATCCACTTAGTGGATGAGAGGAAGACTGTGGATGTAGTCTGCCTAGAGTTCAGCAAAGTCTTTGATGCTGTCTTCCATAGCATTTTCCTGGAAAAGCTGGCAGCCCACAGCTTGGACAGGTGCACTCTGTGCTGGGTTAAGAACTGGCTGGATGATCAGACCCAAGAGTGGTGGTGAATGGTGCCACATCCAGTTGGCAGCCAGTCTCTAGTGGTGTTCTCCAGGGATCAGTGTTGGGCCCAGTCCTGTTTAATATCTTTATTGATGATCTGGATGAGGGGATCGAGTGTTTGCTAATAAGCAAATCTGTAGATGACACCAAGTTGGGGGGGAGTGTTGATCTACTGGAGGGTCAGAGGGCTCTGCAGAGGGACCTGGACAGGCTGGATAGATGAGCTGAATCCAACGGGATGAGGTTCAACAAGACCAAATTCTGGGTCCTGCGCTTTGGCCACAACAACCCCATGCAGCGCTACAGGCTGGGCACAGAGTGGCTGGAGAGCAGCCAGGCAGAGAGGGACCTGGGAGTACTGATTGACAGGAAGCTGAGCATGAGCCAGCAGTGTGCCCAGGTGGCCAAAAAGCCAATTGCATCCTGGCCTGTATAAGGAACAATGTGGCCAGCAGGACCAAGGAAGTTATTTTTCCCCTGTACTCGGCAAAGGTGAGGCTGCACCTTGAGTACTGTGTTCAGTTCTGGGCCCCTCAATTTAGGAATGACGTTGAGGTGCCAGAGTGTGTCCAGAGAAGGGCAATGAGGCTGGTGAAGGGTTTGGAGAATAAGTCTTCTAAGGAGCAGCTGAGGGAGTTGGGGTTTTTTAGCCTGGAGAAGAGGAGGCTCAGGGGAAACCTTATCACTCTCTACAACTACCTGAAATGAGGTTGTAGCCAGGTGGGGGTCTGTTTGTTCTCCCAGGCAACGAGGAGACTGGAACTGACAAGAGGGCACAGTCTTAAGCTGCCTCAGGGGAGGTTTAGGTCAGACATTAGGAAGGAGTTCTTTACAGAATGACTGATTGGGATTTGGAACAGGCTGGCCAGGGAGTTGGTGGAGTCACCATCCCTAGAAGTGTTTAAGAAAAGTGTTTAAGTGTTTAAGAAAGTGTTTAAGTGTTTAAGAAAAGACTAGATGTGAGTGACACTTAGTGCCATGGTCTAGTTGACAAGGTGGTGTTAGGTCGTAGGTTGGACTCAATGATCTCAGAGGTCTTTTCCAACCTGGTTGATTCTGTGATTAAGACCATTTTTCTGGGTTTTTGTGTGCACATCTGTATGTAGACAAGAGATACAGACATGGTTACTTATAGTAGTTTTTTACATCTCCATATAGATAAAAGTCTCGGAAGGGACAGCTATGAAACAAAATATACATGTGGGTATATAGGAGAACAAAATAAAATTAACAACAAAAACAGACCATAAATATCCTTGATCTCACAGTGTACAGGTATTGGCTGGGAAAGAATTATTTTTCTTCATAGTAGCTTCTATGGAGCTAGCTTTTGGATTTGTAATGACAACATGCTCTGCTGAGGGAAGCTGGAGGAAGGGAGGGATGTTTGGAGTGATAACATTTGCCTTCTGAAGTTAACATTATGCATGATTGTCATGGTTTGAAAATTGCCCCCCCTGCGAGCTGGAGGGCCTAGAGGTGATTGGGTGCTGGGGCAGTCTCCTCTTGAGGGCCAATCACCACTCATCTTGTTCGCTCCTGTGAAAAATCATATAAACACAACTGGTGGAAGTTGTTGGCAATCAGTCTGTCTGTCTGCTGCTGTCTGTCTGCTGCTTTGTGGGTGTGAGAAGGCCTAGGGGTGGCAGGCCCCACAGCTCTGGCTAAGCTGGGGTTGGAGGCAGCATTAGGGTGTTGTGAGAGAGAGAGAGAGACTCACAGCATAAGGTAAGCGGGGAGAGAGACAGGTAAGCTCCTTGCGAGGAGCCAGGCCCTCTTCCCCCCCCCTTGGCAGCTAGACTGCAGAGGGGGTTTCTTTTTTTTCCCTCTCACTGTAAAGTAGAGGGGAGGCTTGGCATTGGAGCCAAACCAAAGTGGACAGGCGGAATGCAGCCCGGTGCCAGGGAGATAACCCCAGGTGAAATTGGAGATGGACCAGAGACAGGCCCGGAGGATGTCCTTGCAGTGATTTAAACAGAGGGCAAACAAAAACTCAGAGAAGGAATGAAGATTCCAGGACACATATGTGTGATACGCTGACTGAACTACAGCAGCACAGAACTGAAGTATGAGAGAGAGAATCACACAGCACAGATGGCACGGAACCAAGGAGAAAGGACTCAGGGCTATCTTCTTGGACTTCGTGAGGAAGAAAAGACTTCAGCGAACAGTTGGAGGTTGGTGGGGGGAGTGAATCAGGTTCCCTGAACACTCACATGAGAAAAAGACTGGTTACTTATCAACCTGAAGGGCTTTTTCCTGGACTGAATTAAGGGCGAAGCTTAAAGGGACTGATAGAAGTGTGTAATATTATATATATAGTTGCTTTTAGCTTGTACAGTGTATTTATTTGTGTAAAATGAAATGTATTTACTTCCCCTTTTCCCCTATAGAGGCCTCGTGCCTGAAAGTTTCTCTTCGGTGTTGAGATAAAATTGTGGGAGGGGGTGGGAGAAGCCTGGAAATTGGATTTTTGATTTTTGTGCTGGCTCAAACCACCACAATGATGAATCTCTGCTTTCCTGGAGGTGTCCAAAGACCTACCTACCCTTTAATTTTGTGGAAGAGGTCAGATACTTCTTACAATATTGTACACTCAGCACTGTGAATAAAGTAAAAATAAAAAAACAAAACAAAACAAAACAAACAAAAGACAACAACAACAAAAAAAAAAACAAAGAAAAAAACAAACAGAAAGAAAGGAGAATAACAGTTGTAAGGTTCATCCCAATGACGATGAAAAATAGGAAGCCTCCAACAAAATTTGTTACAGTCAAACAGAGTAAGAAATATTGATGGAGGTCTACCATGATCTTAACAAGACCAGGAGATTACCAACAAGCAAAACCTACACTGCATTTTAGCATATTTATTCTGTATTTCTGAAGATGGATAATTTCTGTTTTGTCTTTATAAAAATAAAAACCTCGATCTTCTGTATTATTGATTCTGGTTTGTGGGGGTTTTGTTGTTGGGTTGGTTTTTTTTATTGGCGTGGTGGGACAAATTAATCATCTGATATGGTTATATGCTAAATGCCACAATTTGAAGTACTATAAATGCACAAGTAAAAACTTTCTATGTTGAATAAAGGTTGCATTAGAAGCTTATAAAAATAAGAAAATAATAATATTGGGAGAAAAAAAGAGTAGTGATATTGTAGGGTATTTAAAATAAATAAATTTTATATTTAATTTCTTTTTTTCCTCCAGAAAGTATGGAGATGGTACACTCACATCATAATTATCATAAAATATTCAGTTTTATAAAGCTAGCTGTTTAGAAATAAATACATATGCATTGTCATTCTTATTGTCTCGATTCAAGCACTCTAAAAGAGACTCAGATTTATGAAATTTTCAAAAATATATCTTGAGCAGTTTTACTTACTACTTTATAACAGGAGATTGTGATAGACCCCTACCTTCATTAATATTTTTTATCAGTTGTTACACTCTGGATTTAAGCTGTAAGCTGCCCAGAATGGTTACATTTTTATTTAAGATTTTTAAAAGCCTTCTCGTTCATTATAACCTTGAATTAGCATCCAGAGAGTCACACACTCTTCTCTAAGAGAAATTCTTTTAATTTAGTGGGAAAAATAAGATATTTTGGCAAAAGGTTTTACAGGAGTAAAATATAACCAATAAAAAGCATTTCACAGAGACACTCAGCACAAAAAAACCTATTCCACAGAAAACACCCTCTACAAACAACCAATATACTAGCTTTAGTAAAACTAAATTCACTGGTTTGAAGTTATGCACAAAAAGAGTAAAAGAAGAAAACAGATTAAAAGAGTAAAGAAAGAGAGAGGTTCAGAGAGGTTCGGAGAGGAGAGGAGACATTGGAGACGGAGAAGAGAGGGAGGGTTCATATGGAGTCTTATGAATTTATATTATTTAGTTTTCCCTCCCGAGCAGGATATCCAGTCAGTGCCTTCCAGGCCAGAGTGAGTTGTGCTGTAGCCAGTCACAGGCTCCAGGGGTGTGGTGCGGGTGGGCTACCAGGCAGCTCTTGCCTTGACTGACAGCCTGGCTGCAGGGCCTGCAGCTCTGCCGTGTGCCCTCAGCACAGGCCTGATGTGCAGACCTTACCATGGACCTGCAGGTCCAGGCCCAGCCCTTCCCCACATGCACACACACTCACAGTGAGTTGATGCCGACCCGTATCAATAATTCAGTGAGATTCGGATCCAGTATCTCACGCAGTGATATAACTACATATAAATGAAACTGAATTATGTCAGAATCGAACTAATATAATGATACTACTACTTACCTGCACAAAAAGACTACAACTGTTCAATTTCCCTGAGGCTGAAATTAAACATAAATTGACAAAAGATATCAAAAGGCTCTTTGCTAAATCAACAATATTGCAAACATAAAAGTCCTCAATTCTGTTTTAGATCTCCCCCTAAAACAAGTTCTTGAAATTTTTCATATAAAACCAAAGTATAATGTATGCCTAAGAGGCAGCGGACACTCCAGCAATGAAATGGCTTTTCTTTATACATCTGTCTCATTAATTTTTAAATTTTCTCAAATGATCATGATCTTGCTCTGCTCAGTAATACTTATTCTGCTATAGAATGATTTTTATGTATTCTATATAAAAATATATTTTAAAAAATCTGAGTGCAAAACCATGGGTTCTTACCTGTCTTGGAATCATAGTAAAGTTCAAAATCCAAGGATTTATGCTAAAATGCTACATTCTTATTATCTAGATGTTATAACACAGTTATTCACTATGTTTTATGACTGTTGTTTCATTTTTCATTATACGTGTTATGAATTAACACAGAAAAAATAGAAATAACTGAATACCAAGGGAAATATAAAATCTGCTAAAGAACTAACTTAGAAACACGAATCTGTTGAATATTGAAAAGTTACAAGACCTAATTTAGCAAATGCCAAAACCAGTATTAAAAGAGTATTGGTTTCCATCACTTCCATGTATTGGTTCACTATGAGGATTATAAATATAAACATAAATGCTGTGCTAATGATTTTAAATAAAGCTAAAATCAAACAAGGAATCATGGGAATAACTTACACTAACCAAACAAGAAATTATAATAAATAACACCATGTCAATGCTCCAGTGCTGTAATGATTTTAAATTAGAAAAGCAACATTTACAGAGCAGGTTGCTCATTTAACATTTTTAGGATCTGTCAATAAGATCACTTTTGGCATGAAACAGCCTATTTGTTTTGATTAAAGGAAAATCTCTCAATGAAAATACTCAGATACCAGGAGGGGTTCTTGACTTGTTCAGTGCCTAGAGCATTCCTGCAGATCACAAGGGTTTGAGAAAGAAGCAAACAGTCCTTGAGGGTCTGAAAAAATGTCGATGTGGTATGTAGATAGGCTGTTGAGGTTATTGAAGAATGTTGTTTCAACAAAGGATGGAGAGCTAGAGATCTGATTAAGTCCTTGGTGGCAGTGTTTGTGCTTACTTACAAAGTGCCATTTGATGGGCCCTAAGACTGCTCTCTCTTACTGAAATAGTTTTTTTGAAGGGTCATTCATGTTGAGTAAAGCAGACATCACATAATGCTTAACACAGATTATCTGACTATCAGGATTTTGTATTGTGGGGTTTGTGTGTGGTTTTTTTGGGGAGAGTTTTTATTTGTTTGCATGGTTAGGTAATTTGTGGGGTTTTCCTGTTAAAAAAAGTCATGTATATGAAGGGCTCTGTGCACAAGTCAGTTTCTTCCACTCCTTGTCATTATGCCAGTATATGACCTAAAATTTCTTGTCCTTTTAGCAGATTTGAAATGGTTGAGTTGAAAGTAACTATTTCTGTTCATACTGTTTAAAGGACAGACTGATTGATAACTCTAACATAGGTTATAACTTCTATTTTAGACACTTGAATTCTGTTTTGTTTCATCCATCTTCAGTCGATGCTTGCATGTCAACAACCCCGTAAAAGGAACAAGCTGGTCTGCAGATAGAGTTGAATATTGTCTTTACTTATACTGATATCTTGATAGCTCATTTTTAGGATCACAGGCACACAAGCTTCCAATAAGTGTTCATTTGCCATTTTATAGCAATTGTCCTTGATTACATGGAATTTGCTCCAGTCAGCAAGATCTTTTCAACAATTTTCAATAAAATGTTCAGAAAGTAATTCACAAGAGAAAAGAAAAGTTGATCTGCATGCTGGAAGAAGATTATATCAGTATTATTTTCCTAGGATTAAAACACAAAAACAAGGCATATAATATTAGAGAGACCATCCCTGGTTAGATAGATCTTCAAGAGGTAGACCAACATACGAGTTTACTCCACCACAGTGTAAACCACCAAAAGGGATTGACAACTCATGATAATTATGATCTGACATACTGGATATGCTAGTTGTGTTTTTATTTTCCTGTCACACTGAGGTACTAATGGATAAAAAGGTAACTTTGTTGTATCTCCCGTGGACTATTGCATTTTGCTAACACACATTTTTGCAGGAACTTTTTGTTTGTATTTGTGAAAGAGTCTGTTGTGAGTACATTTTATAATCGAGTTCTGGAAATAAAAACATCTGATTTATCTGATCCGTCAAACAGGAGACAGTTCAAACTGCAACATTTCCCAATAATTCAAAGTGTAAATAACATCAATATCAACCATGTGTTTAGTAAATCCAAGGAAAATTTAAATAATTTCTAAATATAATGACAACACACATTTCAGTGTTATAAACAATATATTTAAAGTATGTATATAATGCGAATATACTGACAACATACAGTTCTGAATATTTTTTCCATTGTAAGGATATTAAAAAAATAAATTCTTTAAACATTTAAACATTGATTTGTTGTTCATGGATCACTCATATCAGTACAATATTGCATAATACGAAGTAAATCTGATGATACACTGGCTAAAGGTCCCACATGTCAATCTTCCTAACACTTGCATGCGAGGAGTTCCCATATAATTAATGTGTTCCTTGTTTTCCTCAGCAGAACCCTATGCATTGTCTTATCATTATTTTTATACTCCCAAATGGCTTCATCTTTTGATCTTACTCTGCTATTTCAATTTTCTAGTGCTCTTGCTTTGTTCAGAAATGCCTAGACAGTAGAAACACACTGATTTTCAGAAAACGCATTTGTATATAATATTTTTTCCACTATGCAGATATCTGATTTGTCTAGTCCATCTGTTCTTTCTTATTTTCATTTCAATATTTGTCTTATTATTCCCACCTCACCTTCTTCCCTCACAGCTCAAGATTTTTTATAGTCCAAAATAGACCTTATTGCTGTTCCATCACTTATTGTCAAAGAGATTATGCAAATGCATCTCTGGCCCTATATGAAGCTTCACTTTCTTCAAAGCAATATGACAGATGTGCTTATGGCTGGCAGCCATACCCTTAAGCCAAAGTAGTGATTGTTCCTGCCTGAACTGATTGGCCTTTTACCTGTATTGTGTTTTCACAGGTTTTTAAAAGGGAGTTGGAACCAAGTCTTAAGCAGGAGGGCAAATGGGCATCAGCAGCAGATGAAGATGATTTATCTATGGATTTGGACCTATAAGAAGGCAAGAACTAGAATCAGGGCTAAGAAAGCTGATGATAAAATAAAGAAATATAGTTGAAAAAATATGTTAATTTACCTTCAATTAAAAAATGCATTCATTTTACTTCTAATGCTGTATATTATTGTTGGGTTATTTTCCCTTCCAGACTGTTATATTTACATAGTAATATACCATATTATATATATAAATGCTCAAATACAATTACATAGTCCCTTAGGGAAATTAAGTTTATCAATATTGCAAATTTATTTAATATATAGAGAGTCTAAAATTGATAGTTGTGACACAGCACAATTACTTTCTCTAATTTAAACTACCTTGGTGTTCTTCCAGCTACCTTTGATTTTTACAAAGACCAGTAATCCAGTGGACACCACTCTGTGGCTGTGTGTGTTTATATACTTTGGTCTTTAACCACTAGTAATTTAAGATACTTTCTGTTAGGAACCACTACCAGCTTCTGCACAGACCTTTACATATGGCATGAGAATATCTCACATGTGTGTTATGGTCAGCTAAAATCTGTCTATCTTACTCTTATTTCCTACTCACCTTAGTCAATCGTAAGTCTTCCTCCTGTTTGTTAGTATACAGTCTCTTTTGTATAACTTGTCTGACCTTCAGAGGAACTAGTACTGCACCGAGTATGCACTCATTCTACATGTGCACTAACACTGTAGAGTGAAAAGCTCCATAGTGAGTGAATCTCTGGATTTCTTATTGAAGTGTTGGTTTTAATTTTTATATTTGTATAGCTCAGGTAGAAAGAAGCTCTGCTTAAACACACACTGCATCTCCACTCATGATCTCTTGGTTTTCAAGTAAGTTTGTTTTTAATTTTTCTGTATGAAATAATTCTGACTATCCAGAACAAAATAATATAAAAACTCCATAGTCTGAGTGTCAGTACTATTGTTTTTCATTTTATTTCAGTGGTACAGATAAGTCTAGAGTAGATTTATTTGTACAGGCAATAGAAGATAGATTTATCATCCGCATTAGATCTACATGTGGATGCAAAACTCCGCACAAGGCAAAAGAAATCAAGCTTGTAGAAAGACAAGAGAGAATATTCTTTCCCTTAAAAGAGACTGTCAGGGGATGAGGCTGTTTAAAATAAACAAGAAGTGTTAGAGAAAGGAATTTTTTTTAATAACTAACAGAAATGTAACTGAGCTCCTACTTAAGAATAATTTTTTTCTCTAAAATTTTAACTTGAACAACTTGCTCTAGATCACATACCTCATTTCTGGTATAGGTAAACCCAGATCTCCCAAGAAACCTCAGTGGGAGAATTCCTCTAATTTAAAAATATCCTGATTTATCTTCTGAAAATCCAACTACTAAGATACCACTTCTCACTGTCCTTCTGAAAATCCAGCTGAAGATCTTATTTGCTCTGTTTTGCATCTACATATTTCACAGATGAGTGCAAAATCCTTTTCTTTAGCCTACGTAATACACTGTATTTCTTTCTAGATAGTAGCCTCTGCCAGTGAATATTATCAGTCCTGAGTTCATTACCACATTTTGTTCTGGTGGACTGGCCTCTCTGAGTCCCTTTTCAGCTCATAAGCTTCTTTCCACCTCCTTTTCCATGTGTTAAACTCTGTTATTCTACATTTGACACAACTGTGGAAATTTTAAGGCAGCTTTTTTTGTGGACATATTTAAAGTGTCATCCTATTGACATTTTAAGTGTCAATAAAGTAAATAAATCAAAGTAAATAAATCAAAGTAAATAAATCAAAGTAATATAAACACAGAAACAAGGAAACTTTTTCTACCTGACATCAGATCTGAGATATCCTCATCTTGTTTATTTAATGAAAGAGTAAGATATGATTTGTATCTAGACACTGTCTGTTAATAACTGGAATCTAAAGTTGTTTATACATTAAAAAAAAAAATGACACAAAATAAATTCTCTTTTACCCCTTTATGGTTGTTGGGGAAATAAGAGACAGATAGAGGCAATTTGGTTTTCCAACTCTGCTTGTAAAGAAGATTTACTGTTTGGTTTTCTTTTTGTTGTGTTGTTTTTCTTATGGTTTTTTTTTTTTTTTTTTTGAGGGAGAAATTTAAAAAGTAAGTTAAAGGACTATATGTCATCCTTTCTTGTCATGTAGGAGGAGATTCATATCACAACCCCCCCAGCTAAATAATCTCAACTAGTTTTCCATTCCTTCTTTATAATCTCTGAAGAGAAAGGTAACTCAGGAGGGTAATTTTTCCTAAATGTTTTGTGTCCAGTGTTTATTATCAGCAGAAGCGGATAACAGCATAGATTTCCATTGAAAGCTATGATCCTGCATTTTTTGCATCCCATCCCTTTGCCAGCCTTTTTTTCTCTCTCTCCTAGGTTTTGGATATAACTCTGACTGACTTGTAGAGTGAATTGAACAACATGGTGATCTAAATGCACACATGTATTTCTCCTTGCTACCTTTGTGTTTACACAGGACTATGGATGACTATTAAGAAAGCAACAGAAAACATGGCAGAGGCCAGAAAGAGATTAAAAAAAAATCACTGTCAGAAACATCTTAATCTTAAATAAACTTAATTAACAAAATCAATTAATTGAGGAATTATGCCATAAAATTTTAAGCCATCCCTGACTGAGGTCTTCTGTCAAAAAGTGGAGAGTCTTCCCCTTATTTCCAGTTTCAGAATCAATTCTCTCTGCTCCAGGGAAGGGGCTCATCTTAAAGCAAACCCAGTAGAACAGCAATTAGTTTTCAAGCTGTTCTGTCAAACTGGTGCCTTAACCCTTATTCCAGCAGAAGAAAGAGGAACTCCCAAAGAAAGGTGGGAAGAGGTAGAGGAACCCCTTTCAGTAGTATCTTATTCAACGGAAGGGATGGTAGAACTTAGCCTGAAATGTCTCTGCTGAAGTCAAATGAAGTATGCTCCAGAAAAGATTCCCATTAACTCTCTCTAGAAGACAGAAATTTTACAACTTGTTTAGATTAGATGCATAACTCTTAAAGTGTGGTGAGATGAATTTCAGCCTTTATTAATTCCCAAATCCAGCTACACAGATGAAATTATCCAAGGTTGCAAATGTTTATCTAGTTCATCATATTAGCAATTGAAGATCCAAATGGGATCATTCATCCCCTTCATTTAATACGGACAGAAGTTCTGACAGGACTACATCCTCTGAGATGGATTTGTTTGTTTGGGTTTTTTTTTTTTGAAAATAAGGTATAAGTTCTAAGCTTCTTAGAGTGGGTATTTTGGATGCTGCAATATTCCCAGTGGAATTCAGTGGTTTCTTTCCATAAAAAAAAAGTCTCCCAGCTGCAATGAGCAACTTGAAATATTGTAGCTTAACCAATTATTTGGATACAAACTTTTGACCTTGTACTTCTCTGTCTTTCAGAAATGTATTAAATCTGTTCTTAACAGGCAGTATAATTTACACTTGAACATTTTTTTCCTTTTTCTCTGCTTTATTTTTTCTATAGCTTCTATAGAATATTGCATATGTCATGTTTTCTCAAACAAAATCTAAATCCTTATATATGATGTGAAATAATTCAGTGATATCAGAAAATTAATCAGCCTTGGTAATTATGAAAAAAATATCATGTTGGGGCACAGTTAATTTTTATGACTCATATTCTAATAGGCTAATATGCAATTTTTTACTGAGGAAACTTGAGTTTCATTCAAGTTGGAACTGGTCTGCAAATCCATTATTTTATTCTGTAAAAGGAGCTATTATATGCTCACTGTATTGTGAAAAAGTAAACTATACAGATGTAACAGCAATGGGATAGGTCTGTGACCATGTTTTGATATAAGAGCTTTTTCTACATGCATTGAATACTCTTCCATTTACTACAGTAAAAATGGGGTTGCAGACTAAGCAATTAATATTCATGTCAATGTTTGGGACTTTTAAGACTACAGTAAATAAATGTTTTTTAGTAGGCCTGTGCAGCTGCAAAAGAATGTACACCTTTGAAAAAAAGCTTTGAACAAGATAGTAATAATTTTTTAAACTTCAGTTTTTCATCAGATCTTCATTAGTCTTGAGAATATGGTGTGTTTACATGGGGTGGCAGCGAAGCCTCCACCCAGAAGCTTGCTCTGTTATAGGAACAAAGTGAGTCAGCCTGCACCTGCATTCATTTATTTAGAACCCAAAAGGAGGGCCGACCTTGACTGGTGTTTTGACAGAGTGCTGTGTTCTCAGAGCAGAACGATCTGCATGGTCTGCATGGTTTCTCCGTGGCTGAAAACCATCACAAAATGATAAGGTGTGAATGTGTGGGATCAAAACACCAGTTTAGCAATATCTTGAGGATTCTGGTTAACTAAAAGACAACAGGTGCTGTTTACAAAAGAATATGAATAAAAGGGAAATGCAGAAAGAGATCTGTGGGGAAATCCCTAAACTGAATTCTGTGTGTGCAGTCCCATTTCTTCATCGCTGATACTCTGTCCTCACAAAGGAATGTGGTAGAGAATCAAAAGGGCAAAAGCAAGAAAACTTGTTGGTCAAGATAAAGATCACGTGAAAGCGTGAGAGACAGGAACAAGTTTAGTATGAACTGTTTAATTTTGTCATTGATAAAACAGTTCTGGTGGATTTTGAAACCTATTAGAAACATCAGTATGTATTTCATATATATTTCTTATAACACTTCTTATATTTGCTTTGTGAAGGCTGGTTACAAAGCCTTGGGACAGGCTGCCCAGAGACATGGCGTACTTACCATCCCTGAAGGGTTCAAAAAGCATGTGGAAGTGGCACTTGAGGACATGGTTTAGTGGCGAACATAGTGGGTTAACATACTGCTAAGTTAACACAGTACTGGATTAACAGCTGGACTCAATGATTTTAGAAGTCTTTTGCAACCTCAAGGATACTATAAGTGGTACAAATGGAATTGCTCACCACCGCAAGATCAATGCCCAGCCCACAAGATCAATCTCCAACCAAGAAATGCTTCAGAAAAACTCCCCTCTGAGTTTTATTGCTGAGCATGATGCTGTATGGTATAGAATACCCCTTTGGTCAATTGGCATCAGCTGTCCCAGCTGGGTTCATCCCCATTCCCTTGGCTCATCCCCAGCCTACTCTCTGGGGTAGCAGAGCAAAAAACAAAGGTCTTGAAATTATGCAAGCATTGTTTGTCAGTAGCTAAAACATTAATTTTATGTTAACTGAATCCCTTTTAATGGATATGTGTAAGGCTTTGTGCAATATGCTTCAAAAGCAACAAAAGGGCAAGTCAGGGAAAAGTTTACTGCTGCTTGTAGCTAGACCTTGAACTGGAAAATCTTGTTCTTGTGCATTTCAGCCCCTGGCTCAGCCAGAAGCACTCCATCCCATTGCTGTGAAGAAGATCGTTTAGTGCTGTCACCACAAATAACTTCAGTTTCACAAGCATTGATGATGATCTCCTCTCCTACACATTTTGTCACTTTGAAGTGCTTTCAATATCCCTGGTTACAGATGAAATTATTAAAAAAAAAAAAGTGCCTCTTGTAGAAGCACAGGTTTTCAAACTTTTGCCTTGACAACTGGATGTATCATTAGAAATGAGATGACCGATGCTTCTAGTCCCTGTGAATGGGTAACAGCATTTTGCTCCTTCTCAGAAATCATACGTATTCTGATAACTGAAGCAATTTACTCATCTCATATGGTACTTGAACACCCGGCAGCAAACAAAGAGCAATACTTATTACAATCATGATTTCCCAATATTCAGGCTGAGAAAGTGTAATTAAAAAAAAGAAACTAGTTTGGTCTATTAAATTCATAGCTATTTGCTATGAGTTTCTATATAGACTTCATTAGCTCATCTGCTAAGGTAATTACTCCTCTTATCTGTCTTTATATAGGTGAATCCTGAAGCTGGATGGCATGCATCAAAATGATCTGCACTGGTGAGAAAAATGAGCAGATTACACAGGTGGAGGGCAAGTATAATGGATTCAGAAAAATGTACTAAAAAATAAACTTAACTTGTTACATTTTATATATCATACATAACACACTGTCCCTTCTTATATTCAGATCAATGTGTTCTGCAACACTAGTGTATGAGACTCATTAGGTTGCTAGATTTCTTAAGAACTGCTTTGTGTTGTGACAATAAGAAGTCATAACAATTTGGAATTCAGAAGTGAGACTTCAGGATGGTAAGAGGCTAAGCCATCTTTCTGTCTGCTCTTTTGTTTTGGACTTACCTTGCACCAAACATAAGCCTGATCAGAAAATCTCTGTGTGCTCAGAACTGGATTAAAGATTTATCTCTTGACATTTTTTTTCTGTCAGGAGGAGTTTGGTATGGGCGGGCAGGGATTGAAGAACAAAAATAATAAGGAGAAGAAGCAGGCAGTGACAGGAGAGAGAAAGAGATGAAAAGATAATTTTAACAAACATTTCAATTTAATTTATAAGGAAAAGTGATGGATATATTATTCTTTGTGTAGCAGCACAGGTAATTTTAACTATGTGGGATATCACAATGGTGGGTATGTCTTTTACTGTTACATGGGTCACATCAAAATGCATATGCTATTTTTTTGGGTAAAAGTTTATATTTCTCTCACATCAAAGTGAAGAGATTCCCTTTGTATTTTTCTTTTATTTTCATCCCAGAATGAGACTGTATTAGACTATCTAATTCCTTTTGATTTCCTGAAGTGTATTTTGAACTTCTGCTTCAAATTGCGTTCTGATTTCACAAAATGACTGTTAGTTAAATTTGAATTTTCTTTCTTCAGCATTTCTACTAAACTTGCAAGATTACTGGAGATTTGACCCAGGGAAAAATATGCACTTCCACTATGGAATTTGGATAATTTCAGAGACACATCTCAGCAAAGCCAATAGCTCAAGTGGGACCAGACTTTGATACACACTCATTTTGCAGTTCCACTTCATTTTACAAGGAGTCCAGTAGAAATAAATGGACATGGTTTTGGCACTTTTTTTTTAATGTGCTGAATAATAAAATATTCTGCATGCCTGGCTCCCAGAATAAGGTAGTTCAGTGTTTCATGGTAACCTGCTTGAGTGAAAATTAAATATGTAATTTTTCTGTCCTGCTCTTCATTTATATGGAAAATAACTAGTTGTTCTCCTCTCATTACTTATCCTTTATGCATATTAAAACTGGTATTATGGTCTAAACCAGCCTTCAGTTTTCAAGATCAAACAATTTGAGTTTCTTTAATCTTTTTTTATAAGCAGATAAAATTTGCCTACTTTTAACAACAACATCTAAGTATCTTATGAGTTTTTGAAGTTTCTCTAATTGTTTCAAGTTTTTGTTTAAAAGGATTTGAAAACAAGACAAACTGAGACTATTAAAAGGTTTACCTTCCACATATCTTAGATGTACAATTCAGAGTACCTGTTCTTTATCATTAAGAAGGGAAAATAGTTTCTGAGGGCAAGGGATACTTTTCAAGAAAGTCTTACAGAGATTACAGAAAACTTGCAGGTTGGATTTGTTAAGGAAAGAGGAAGTATTCGCATTACTTTTTTAACAGCCATTTTCTTAATACACTGCAAAATGAGATTTGCTTTTTTGATTAATCTCATGTTTTTATTCAACCTCAGCTTGATCCATTCATACCTCCATTTTAGATTTACACATTTGATTTCTTTTTAATGTGGTATTACTCCTACTTTTATATTGAATTTACTCCTATCAGTTTCAGCCCATTCCTCCAACAGATCACGATAATTCCAAATTCTAATTCCATTCTTCATAGATTTTATAATCCTGCCAGGGTTGGATTTTTCAGTTTCACCATACAAGACATTAATGTAAATAATAAATAGTATTTTTTTCTAAGATAGGTTCATTGGATATGCAGTGTAGTGTCATGAACATACTGCTATTATCTTTGAGTAAATTATGTTCAAAATCAGAACAGGTGTATCTGTAAAGCAAGTAATCAACACCGGAGAGGCTGCATTTCTGAGAATGCCTTTAAATAGTATTGCATTAACTTAGTTCTCTGTAACAAAGCACTGCATTGTGGAGTACAGGTATGGCCTGGGAGACCTCACTTGAAATAGTTTTCCAGTTTGAAAAGACAGCTAATCATTAAGGGGTTTTTAAAATATTTCTTTATGCATTTATTTATTTATTTTCAACTGACCACATGTTGTGATCTGATTACTAAAATTCGTAGAGATGTCCCTGCCCTGAGAGGTGCCAATGAGATCATAAGCTAAAGTCAATAGTAGGTATTTTATTTAACAGTAAATTTGAGATAGAAAGAGATAGAAAGAAATAGGAAAAAGAGAAAGGGAGGGGGAGAAAAAGAGAGTGACAGAGAGACAGGTTAGGTAGAAGAAATATCACCACTCTGTAGACTCCGGTGACATCCTGTTGATCCTGTTCTTGTGGCCTTCTTGATGGTGAGTTCCAGTCTTGTTGAAGTGATGGTTGCAGTCTGAGTCCAGGGTGGTGAGAGAAAAAAACCTGTGTGGTGACGGAAGTCCATGGGGGTCAGCACTCTATTCTTTCACACTTGTGGGTACATTCTTCTCCTGGGATAACTGGACAATAGTAGAACCTTTATCTTATCTCAAGTTCCCCTCACGGTCCAAATTAATAAGTATATTTGGGGAGGGAGTGTGGGAGTTGCTTCAGTGAGCAGTTGTGTCTTTGCACAGTTTTCTACAGTGGACAAAAGTCTTTCAGTAATCTTAACAATGTTTAAGCCATTAACCATTTCAGTTTCTCACACCATCCATTCACTTTGCAATTATGACATATAGAACACATTTCTCTGGATTGCTTATAAGATCCTGTCAACAGCTTTTAACAAATATAGATTCCTGTAGATTTCTGTCAATTCTTTCCCATCCTTCTCACTTCTCAGAAAATGGAATTGAGATAGTTCTACATAGTTTGCCATTGACAAATATGTATTTTCTGATTTTTGTTTCCCTATTGTGTTCTCTGTACTTACACACTGTTTCTTTAATAGTGACATCTAGCAACATCTTTCTGTGTGTTATCTTTCTGAGCATTAGCACAGATTTTCACAGCTTCCTCTTTTCCCTTTTTCTGGAAGCTGGTTTGTCTGAGGAGTATCATTCTTTAGGTCTTTCACACCTAAATCAAACCTCATCAGTTCCCAAAAATAATAAGTAGCAGTGGAGAGATAAGGATGAGAAGTCCTGCAGTTGCTCTAGCATTAAACCCTGCAGTCCTAAATATTTCTAGCATTATCTCTCTTTTAAACTACTCACTCTCTGTCCATTCTTGCCTATGTTTGTATCTACATGTTGTTGATTTTAGTTGTGTTCAACCTTTTTTGTGAAGTCTCAGAGGAAGAAAAAAGTGGGGCGGGAACATTTCAGCCTCCTATATGTTATGTTATAGCAGATATGTTATATCTGCTATAAGTCAATCAGTATTAAGTTTAGGATGCTGCAGAAAGATTCACTATGCCTGATAGCATTCTGTGAGGTACTAGCTCATTACAGTCCAAGTAAGGAAATAGCTATTCTCCTCTTAAGGTTGGGAATTGAATTTGCTCAAGTTCAATGGGAATCTTTACAGTGACTTCAGAAGAGTTTTGAACAGGAGTTAAGGACATGGTACTGAACCAATCTTTAAGTACAAAATTTATATCAAAATTCCATCTTCCAACACACTTTCAACCTTAGAAGCACCAATTATTGCTGATTTCAAATTTTTACATGGCTGAGTTTCCTGAAACTCCCAATGAACCTTACTGTACCACCTCCTCTCCTCTGTACACACATCTTCATCCAATCTGAAATAAGGAGCCACAGAAAACAATAACAATGGGTAGCAACCAAACTTGTAGTCTCAAAACTGCACCAGATGATCAGGCTGCTTCTGAAAGAAGGCCAGACAAGGAAGACAGTAGCTTCATGATGGCAACATGATAGCAGCCATTCCAATTCTGGTAAATAAATAGGGATAATGCTATCTGCAAAGTGTTTCATCCTAATCCCATCAGCAGTGGTCTCAAAGATGCAGCAACAGCAGGACTCTGAGTTGGATTGTGGGAGGATGGATAACTGGATGTTAAGGTAAGGAATATTGATCAGACTGGTTTTCCATCTTTTCCAAAACATTCTTTAGACTAAACAGAATCATCCTGAGAGCAGGGGGCAGGGCCAGACCAGGTAGCCAATCAGTCCACACATAATGTGGTTTACTATGGCCTTCCGATGACTGATGGTGTTTTGTATCTTCTTTGAAAAACAAAAAAATTAATTTATACTAGGTAGGTAGTATAGATCTAAAGAATGATTGCAAATGTATGAAGTAGGAAGGAAAACTCTTTTCTTTCTTTATGGGAAAAAGTATTGTGTTAATTTTGAAAGAAATTAGATGCAGAAATCCAGGAACACAGGGTTTTACGTATGAAACTGGGAAATTGTGTGTGCAGGTAGCACATGCATGCTTTAAGGAAACTGAAGTATTAGGAAGTCATTTATTGCCAGGGATCATTCGTGTATACTGAGCTCAGCTCTCTATACTGTTAATTTCTAGAATGATTTAGGATAAGCTTTTGGCCCAAGTAAATGTTTACTCACCTAAACAATTTCTGTGCATACTTCGTGTGTGAACACAGAGAGCATTTCTAACAAGTATTTTAGATGTGACCACTATGTTTGGAAGATAGAGGAATGCAATAGTAAGGATGAAGGTTTTTCTTTGCTGATTGACATTAGTGTTGGGAATGTTATGGGCATTGTTTCTTTCAGTAGTATATGTGTGACCCTACAGATCCTTTAATGGAGACACAAAGCTTCCTCCAACATCACATCTCAAAACTTTGTCTTAGCTCAGCTAACTTCACTTATTTGTTCTCTTCAGTGTTATTGTCTTATGTAGAAATCTAAACTCTCCCATTTTTCAGTGAACCTACTGGTGTTAGCTTTCTAATCACAGCTGACCTGCTCATTTCAGACTGGAACAAAAAATGTCATCAAACAAATCTGTCTTTTCAGTGCAAATAATTGATAGCAACCCTCTTTTGCTGAATAGCTGAATCCTCTTTCACTAGTCTTCATATACAATAGGAATTAAAAAAAAGAAACCTAAATATCCCTGGTTGGTAGACTGTTAGGCTACTGCTGGGTAGAATCCTCTTGTAATGAACAGGACTACAGAAAAAGGTATGTCTGTGAATGCAAGTGTTATGAATCTTTGGGTAAACAGGCTTTTCAAAAAATAAGAAAAAAAAACCAAAAAAAACCCAGAAAAAAATAAAAATCTTATTTCTCAGGTTTCAAAAAGCAAATGTTAGGCTGCATTATGAGGAAGGGGAAAAAAAACAGAACAACAACAAAAATCCTCTTTCAGCAGGATTATGAAGAACTCCAAGGAACAGATTAATCCAAGATTCTTTCCAAGTTTCTTTTCTCTTCCCTTCCCTTCCTTTCTTCTTACAGTTGATTTTCAACATAACCCTTTGGCTGCTGTTTTTACTGCGGCTTCAGAGCTGAACGAAACACAACAGTTTTCTTTATAATTCTTATAGCACATACTATTTAACAGACAGTTGCTATGCCAAGTACCTGACACGATATCGTAGGGATTTTTTTACCTTATATTTACTATTATGGAAACTGGTGATTGAAACAAGGAAACATTCAGCCTCTGTGTTGAGTAATATCTATTCCATGTAATCTTTTATTTTATATAGTAATGGAAGATTATCTTTAGAGGTGGAACCAAATAACTATCTTTATATCATTGGTAGGAAATACCAATATTGCCTACATAGAGTGAGAGATAACATTTCTGGCAATTTTACTATCACATGGCCTTACAAGTAGTAAGGTAGGCATAGAAACTAATGGAAGAGAGTCAGTAGTGTTGGAAATGTATTATATGTGAAGATAAAATGGGTCTTTCCATGAAAATCAAACATATTTTTCATGCCTGGGGAAAGTGCAATTGAGGAAATCCAAACTCTCCTTTGGACCTTGTTTATATGACATCTTACCAAAAATTCCCATATAAAGAAATACTTCTATATTTCTCTCTAGCTTTTAATGATGCAAATCATAGTCTAAGAAGCCATAATTTACTCTCTAACCACACAACAGACTGACAAATAAAAAAATAACAGAATGTGTGTCTGCATATTATCAATCTGTCCTGAAAATGAATGGTTGGAAGGCAAGTACTGGTTAAGATCGGCTTCTGAAATGTTCAGTTCTGCTAGGTTTGTGAGGCAAGCTGATAGGAAGAACTCCATGCCTCAGGGAGCACTGACAGAATTTCTGCAAGTGGACAATGTCTGGACTTGCAAACCAGGGTGAAACTGCCCCAATCCCTGTCTTTAACAGGAAAAAGATGGTAGAGATAAGGTAAGCAAAGGAAAGAAAACCTAAAGTACCAATTGAAAAAGTTAGCACCTATAAAATAAAATAAAATAAAATAAAATCATCCAATAAATGTCAGACTGTGCAGACCAGATGTCAGAAATAAAATATAACTCAATAACTATAATATATATTTTAACAGAGGTGGCTTCATGTTGCAAGAATCAATTCAGGGGTGTTCAAATATGGGATTTTGATTTACGTCATAAGATAAAAGTATCATATTCAGAGAGGATAGCTCTATTGGAATAAGTATAAATAACAAATATAATTAAAGCTCTATTGAAAACAAATATTTTACATTAGTACAGTATAACTCCCTAGAAGAATAAAAACAGAGTTCTGTATCTACAGTGGGGTTGGGATTTTTGAAACAATAACATACAAGGGCTTAATGCCTGCTTTTGGTTGAGGCTTATACGTCATAGTTACCATATTTAAAATGGTTTCACTGAGTTGCTGTCCTGATTTGGCTGGGATAGAGTTAGTTTTCTTCTTAGTAGCTGTTACCGTGATGTGGTTTAGATTTAGTATGAAAATAATGTTGATAGCCCACTGAAAATTAAGTTGTCACTAGGTGTGCTTACTCTGAATCAAGGACTTTTCAGGTTCCCATACTCCCATGCCAGCAATCAGATACACAAGAAGCTAGAAGGGAGCAGCATCAGGACAGCTGACACAAACTGGTCAAAAGGATATTACATTCCACAGAACGTCATGTTCAATGTACAAACCGGGCGGAGTTGGCTGTGAGGGGTTGATCACTGCTCAGGGATGGGCTGTGCTCAGTCAGCAGGTGGTGAGCAATGTGTTGTGCATCACTTGCCATTATTGGGTCTTATTTCTGTCTTTCTTTTTTGTTACAACTACTAAAATTAGTAGTTGTAGTACCATATTTTACTTTGTTTCAATCATTATACTGGTCTCATCTCAACCCTTGAGTTTTATTTTTGTCTGATTCTTTCCATTCCACTGGGGGGATAGGCAGGGGAGTGAGTACTGTGTAGTACTTAATTGCTGGCTGGTGCAACACTGTCGCAACAGTCATACATAGAGAGAAGAAATTGTTTCAAAATCAGAAACCGTGTTTAAGACCTTAGTTTTTTAACAATATCTTTGCAGATATATTTCTGTGTGCTCATGTATTCCTAATGACTACTGGATGATTCTTAAGGGTTTTTTTGGTTAAATATATATGAAGATCTCATTTCAGAACAGAAATGTTTGTATGCAAAATCATACAATATTTTAAAAATAATTTGTCCTTTCTATCCTTAGGGGGAAAAAAGACAATAACAACAAGAAAATGGTTGATAACTTTCATTTAGAAAAAGTGATACTATGCGTGCTGCCAGTAAAAGTTATCTGCATGTATCCCCAGTAGGAATCTGCCTGAGTATGAAAATCTAACTTTCTTTTTACTTTCTCAGCCGGAAACATAATACATTGATGAGACAATATGAGAAAGCTGACAGTTCTTGCTGTTCCCATTCTGTAGTTAAATAGAAAGCTTTATTCACCACTTTGTGTCTAGAACCCTACACACATCATGAATTAATAACAAATAAAGAAAGAATTTAACAAACACACTTGCCTAGAATGTGCATTAAGGCACATTTACTTTCACTTCATGAAAGTAAACAGACATATTAGGACCGCATCACCCCCTGTTTCTAACTCCCTCTCCTAGTGTGAAGACATGGTACACTCTGTTTTGCAAAAATAAAAGGCTTGTTTTTGGAACCGACATAGTGCTTTCCTTTCATGCGGCATGGAAACACATAGAGCAATGATTTGGGCTAGAAGCTTCATTTGGTGGAGACTGCTTGGTCAGTCCAACAAGCCTGATTTCAGGATCCCTAAAACATTGCTTATGAATGAGTGTCAAACCCTAAGCTCAAATATCTCTACCAAGACCAATTA
This sequence comes from Corapipo altera, assembly GCF_003945725.1. NCBI lineage: Eukaryota > Metazoa > Chordata > Aves > Passeriformes > Pipridae > Corapipo > Corapipo altera. The sequence continues at coordinate 61,147,369 of NW_020884872.1, forward strand.
CACTTCAACCCCCTGCAACTCAGTCTTTTTCTTGGACTATTAGCATAGCTTTTAAGATGTATTCTTAATATTTAATCCAAAATTCTCCTCTGCAACTGGAGTTTATTATTCCTCTTTCAGTTCTGATTGTCTAAGGGGAGCAACTGGTCCCTCTCTTCCTTAAACTATAGCTTTTTGGATTCAAGGACAGTAATATGCCTTTTCAGTCCTCTTTGTCTATAGAATGAATGTGCACAGTTCACTTAGCCTTTTCTCAAATGTCTTTTTTTTCCCAAACTTTTTATTAGTTCTTTGTATACTTTTTTTTAAACTACTGCCCAAAATTGTGTGTAGAGTTCCAACTCACTCTAGACTAGCATGGATTACAGCATAACCATTTCTTATCCTTTATTTTTATATGATACTTGTTTTTTGAGAGGACTTGAAAAGGGTGGGGGGAAAGTGCTGCTAGTTCTATAACCTCTACCTTTTTGAGAAATATGGAAAGGAAAATATTCATGTATATTGGATTAACGTGCCCAATAATGGGGGACTGCAGGTGTGACCTCTGTGAGAAGAGATCAGGGCTTCTCTGTGCTAAACACAGGTTGTTCCAGGACCAGGAGATGCTCCAAGTGTCAGAGGAGATATTCGCTGCAGCTCGTTGAAGAGGCCACAGTGGAGGAATGGAAAGGAGAATGATGAGGAAGCAGCAGCAAAAAGACACCTCCATGTAGCACCTGTAATTCCCCACCACTTCATCTCCCTGCAACATTTGGGATGGTGAGAGGAGTCTGAGGCAAAGGAGTGAAGTTGAGTCTAGAAAAGAAAAGAAAGATATTCTTTTATTGTTTGAATTTTTGTTTCCCACTACACAAAGCAGTAATTAAATATTTATTTTATTTGACACTAAATTAATTTTCTTCAAGACAAATTTTTTCTTCTCACAACTGTAATTGGTAATTGATAATTGATAAGCTATCTGCCTGACTTTATCTTGACCCATGGCCTTCCTTGCAACTGTTCTTCCTGTTTTTCCCTGACATGTCCCTGAGAGCATGAGGGAACAAATGAACAAATGAATAACTAGGTGGACATTTAACTTTTTGCCAAGCCTGACTTAGCACATCATTGTAGATATATTTTATGTAAATTTATGTATATTTTTTCTGTGCTTTTCATGTCTGTATTATTTAAAATAAAAAATAATTATATCTAAACCCAACAAAATATTCATAGATTGCGCACACAAACACATACACAAAAAGAATTGCTTGAGTGACAGCTCATAAAGCATCTTATTTATTAAAAAAAAAGAAAGCAAAATAAAGAAAATCAAACCATTGAATAGGAATCATCACTTTATATAGTATGAAAAAAACCCCACCATATTGTGAATGTAACTCATATTTTGACAGCTACTTGAATCTGTCAGTATAATTAAAGAAAACATTGCCTATCTGTATGTCTACATCATCTACATTTGACTTTGGATCAGAGGTATACTTCTGCAGTAAATCTCCTGCTCATATCCACCTCCTGTACATAGGTTCTCATCCTGGAGAATGCAGATTTAATCCATCCAGATAAAAATAAACTCAAAACTGTGGCATGTGGGGACATGGTTTAGGCACGAACACAGTGTGCTGGGATAACAGTTGGACTCAATGATCTTAGAGGTTTTCTTCAACCTTAATAAGACTAAGATTCTATAAACTGTGTTCTAGGAGCCCAATGTGCACCCACTCCAGGATGATATTCAGTCCAGGGGGCTAGACAAGAGCTCATTTGAAGTAAAGCATCCAAACTGTATTGGGTCCTCAGTATCACTTTCTTTTCCTAAGATATCTGCTTTTGTTATGCTTTACTACTTACTGGTATCCATATAACTCTTACCAAAAGAATATTTTGGTTCTTGTCTTCCTTTAATAGTTCAGTCCAAAGAGAGGCAAAGGGCTTTATTCATAAGACATACTGATGATCCTTCAAAGTAAATATCCAGAATGGAGAACTAAATTACATCCACAGAAAGGAAATAAGTAAACTGTTGGCTGCTGATGTATTATCATTATATCCCCTCTGTATTGCTGACTCTCTAAATGCAGTTCCAACTAATAGGGAGAAAGGTATGGTAGTTTTGACAAAACACTGATATTTTTTATTTACTTTTTTCTTTACTTTGTGAGGAAATGTTACCTGGTAGGCTTCTTGGAGCTGATCCTCCAAGATCTAAGACACCAAAGAAGGCTCCCATATAGACTGTTATCATTACCTTTCCTGTTATTTATATATGTAAAACTGATCATATAATAGCTCACAGAAATTGCATATAATGTGCAACAGGAAACATCATTTGTACATTTTTACTTTAGTGAATTAAATATGTGATACTATGCATATTTTACTTATACCTTTGTTTATTCTACTCAGTTCACTTGTTAAGATCCTTTTAGGCATTGTCATGCATGTTATACTGTTGCTCAAGTTCCACCTGAATTTTCTCATGTATCATATATACTAACAATACCTTAATTCTGCTTAACATCAGAGATGAGAAAACAAAAAGATGATTTGTTTACATGGCAGATTTAGTTTTGATGAGGTAACAAAACTTGTTTCTATTTTATTCTGATCAGGATTTCTGAGAGAGTCAGCAAGAGTCGAGAGGGCTGCCCCAAGAGTAGGATATGTCATGGTTTTTCTTTTGGCCTGTGTAATATGTCCACTTAGGGGAATATTAACATGCTCAATCCTTTGTACAACATTTCTCTTTGTCAGCATCTTGCTTTGAGACTTCTGTCTTTATCCTCAAAAAATGACACTTGGCATATGACTACAGTGGCTTGGGGATTGGATGGATTCATCTTCTGTTTGTCATTCAGTTACAGGTTCATGTTGAATCCTCCACATGCCTGAAGATAATACTGAAGTGGAAAAATTCTTTTTGACATTGGAGATTCTTTGTAAAATTTCATACCTGATACTCGCTGGTCCATGTTTTTCCTATTTTTATATTCAACATTTAAATTGTTTTTTAATTCCATGTGATCACTAATCCTAAACACAGAGGGTAATTGAACAGATACTACTTTCATTTCCCCACAGATTTATATAACTTGAAAAGAACCAAGCAAAAGGCATACTAATAATATTGCCTAAATTATATAGATTTTAATGATAAATTGTTGCAGAAATGCTAATAATAAGATGTATACATATATGTATATATACAGATACACATCTTCATTTCTACACTGTATTATCATATGTGATAAAAATGTGTTAAGATTTCCAGGATCCCACGAGAGGAAATATCATGGAGGATCATCTGCTAAAGGATTTTCTTTCAAGAGATGCTATAAGTGACCTTGAAAATTAAAGCAAAAATATGCTTTTGACAGAGATGGTCAGTATTTGATGAGTTCGAATACAAACTAGAGATGAAGTAATGACATATTTTGTATAGGTGTCACACATTTTTTTATCAAACTATGAAAAATTCCCATAACTGATCATGTAGTTTTCATTAGACTGCATATATAAGTCCAAAATCAAAACAACTAGTTCCACTAATTATATTTCAGAATTGAGAATGGGGAACTTAACATGTTGATGTCTTCTCCTGTACTGTTTTTATGTGAGTCTTATTATCAGTAATACTAGGTCCACGGAGAAAAAGATCTGATCTTAAAGCACCTTCTATTCAGAGGTTCAAAGCTCTGAGCAAAACCTAAGGACTATAACCCCTGCAAAGGAAGGGAAACAGAGAGATCAATCCCTTAAAAAAACCCAAACAATACAAGGGTTAGAGAAGTAGCTTGTGTTTAGAAGATAAATATTGTTATACATTGTAGGTAGTTTGAAAAAAGGTAGAAAGGAAGAGAATCTGACACTTCTCCTCCTCCAGAATACTTTTCAATGTCAGTGCACCACGATGAACAATTATTGTTTGCTATTTTAATCCAACTCTACAAAAGGTTTTGCTTCAATGATATTTTCTCTGGAAGAATAACTAGTGTGTTTTATGTTAGTCTTCATCTCCAGTGGAAATGAAGACTATAAAAAATTGACTTGTTTCAATGTACTTTTGGAAATTCATCTGACCATATATACTTGAAGAGCAGTTGTTAAGAATTCATCAAATAGCTAAAAAGTCATATTAAAACCATAGTATATTTACCCAGTGCTTAGAGTTCTTTCATTTAATGAACATCATCAGAAGAGACATAGCATCATTCAGGATTTTATATGATAATTTGGATAGAGTAAAAAGAGATATGGTAAGGTTCAAAGAGGGATACCTAAACGTCTGTGCAATTTTTAGGGGATTTTAAAAATTCTACCTGCTTACTATAATTGTAACTATCTTTACAGATAATAGAACTTCACAGTAGATATTTTCTGGGATTGTCATATCTCTAATATGTCTAAAAACCAGACAAATATAAGAACGGAGCCTGTCAATCAAGAGATGCTTTACTTTCTCCTAGATAGGAATCACAATTATAAATAATTTCTAATGCTGATATAGAGCATAGAGTTAGTCTAATCAGGCTTTGTGATCTGTACATCTGATGAATATCTAATCAATTGATTGCCCACAGGCCACTTAATATATCAGAGAGAACACAAAATAATGCAGTTTCTGGAAGAAATTTTACTTAAATACAATGAAAACTACTTTTAACAAAAGTCTTTGACACTGCCTCCCATGAGATCCTCCTGAAAAACTGTTGCTGGATAAACAGACAAACAGAAGCTTGAAACTGGCTGAATGGCCGTGCTCAGAGCATGGTAATCAATGGCAGGAAGTCTGATGGGAGTCTTACACATCAATATAGGGGCCTAATACTATTTAACAGCTTCATTAATAAACAGGATAAGTGTTAAAGTGTACTTTCATTTAGTTTTCAGATAATCTGAAACTCAGAGGAGTGGTTGATATACCAGATGGCTGTGCTGTCATTCAGAGGAACTGTGAAAGGTTGGAGAAATAGTCTAACAGAGATCTTATGCAGTTCTAAAAATGGAAACACCAAGTCCCACATCTGAGGAGGAATAACTCCATGCGACCGTACAGGGTTGGGTCTGACCAGCTAGGAAGGAACTTCACAGAAAAGAACCTGGGGACAGACAACAAGCTAACCATGGACCATCAATGCACTCTTGCAGCAGAGAATACCAGCAACAATCTAGACTGCATTAGAAAGATAGTCACTAGCAGGTTAGGTGAGGTGATCCTTCCTTTTTTCTCAGCACTGGTGAAATACATCTGGAGTGCTGGATCCAGTGCTGAGGTCAATAGCACAAAAGGGACATGCACATACACCTAATGAGCAAGCCCAGTAAAGGACCACAGAGGTAAATAAGGAATTTGTCATATAAGGAGAAGCTGGGACTGTTCAGCATGAAGATGAGAAGGCTCAGGGGGGTCTTATCAACAAGGATAAATGCCTGAGGGAAGACTTGAAAGAACATTCCTCTCATTCACATCCAGTGATGAGAGGCAATGGACACAAACTGAAATAAAGAAAAATTTATTTTTAGAAAGAAAAAAAAATACTGTGAGCGCCAAACACTGGAATAGCCAGAGAACCTACAGTCTTGAACCCCGAAAAAATTTAAAATCTGACTGGAGAAGGTCTTCAAGAACCTGCTCTGCCTGGCCCTGTTTTGAGCAGAGAGGTTGGAGGAGACAACTTCCAGAGGTGCTTTCCTACTTGTATATCATTGTTGTTCAATATTCCTATCATCTGCACTGAATTTTGTATATGTCATATTGAAAAACCCTAACTAAATTATTTTGTTTTCTTAATTAAAAAAATTCTAGCTTTTATATCTAATTTGTCCATGCTGAAAGAACTTTAGGTGCAATGGATGGGTACCAACTTCAGTATGAATCAACAATGTGTTTTCAGTGTAAATAAGAGAATCTACATATCTGATTACTGTAACAGGAATGTATGGGAGAAGAGGGGAAATTATTGTTCTCCTCTACATAGTGCTATGGAGACATGTTTTTGGATCAGACCATTTGAAGATGAATGCGGAGAAGAAGTAAGGAATTCTGTCAAAATAGTGAAAGCAGATTTCATGCCCTGTGAAGAGAGATTAAAAGTGGTAAATATGTTTAGTCTAGTGATGAGAAAAGTAAGGGGCAATCTAAATGTTTCTCACAGCTGTTTTAATGGCAGTTTACAAAAACAATAGAGACAGATCTTCTTGGTAGTACCAGATGATGTAAAAAGGGGCAGAGGACAAAAATTTGCAAGCAACTTTTCAAGACTTGTCACCACAGTTGAAACATGTCATAAATTAACCTCCCAGTCTTAAGTTTATGACTAGGAGAAATATTTCCAAGTATACATGAAAAATTAACTGTTGAAGTAACTGTTGAAGTCATGGAGTTATGCAAGTGATAATGCATTTCTTCATTTTAGGCTTCCTGATTATAAAACTCCCAATATATCTAAGGAAAACACATTGACCCCCATCTTTATGGATATTTAAAATTATAATAACTCTTAAACTTTGGGTAAAATGGTTGCAGAGATTTTATTTTACATATCTTATGAAAACTTGGGACACCAAAAAAAATTGAGAAACAATGTAAGTTTCTGACAAAAGAATTAACATATAAGTGTTTGTGGCCTGAATATTATAATACATGCAAGTAATTTAAGCTAGAATGTTCAGATCTGGTCTTTAGAGAACTGAGAGTTCATCCCCTACAGCTTAGAGCATCATAAACATATGCACTACATACTTATAAAAAGAAGACAACAAGAGCGAGAAGAAACTACAGGAAAAAGTTGCACCAAAACCAACACATCTGTTTCTACTTTTGATGCAATGAAAGCCTTTTTGTTGGAGATTACACAAGAAACTCCAAGAGAAATAATTTTTCATAAATTTTAATATAGAAGTCTACCAAGATGACAATTCAGAAAGGATTTTTGAGCAATGGAGGACTACATCAGTTTACATTTTGGAGATTTATTTTTTTTTTATGTGAAGTTACAGACCACACACATTTCATGGAGAGCAATAACATTGGATGATAGGAAATTGAAATTTGGATAACTGTTAAAATACACCAGATAATTATTGAACAAACTTTTCTATGTCAACAATTTATAATAAGTGAAATATGTAAGTTATGTAAACTTGAATTTGCTATATGAATTGTTTTGCATATATCTGTGTAGATGTCTCTTCTATTTGCTGAAGACTGTTGACTGCAGCAGACTGATCCTGCTCTGGGCAAAATAAAAATGATGTTTCTTTGTTCTTCATTGTTATTACAGCCAATCTGATATATAGCAGTAGGTCACCAGTCAAAACCTATATTACTGCAGGCAATGAAGATAATACCTGACATCACTGACCAAGCTTCACTGAGCTCCCTATGCAGTGTGATCAATTTTGAAGGGAAAGGGATATTTCATATTAAAAGGGCCTTTATGACAACACAAGGATCTTTATTATCTCAGTTGTCTTACAATGAGATAAAACAAAACAACTAGTAGGTAGGCCCAATGTTGTTCCTGGATAGAAGACTGTACATTTCAAACCTGGACTATGAATGAACACCAATTCAAACACAATAATGTTTAATACTTTTGCATGGAGTTATGGTATAAGACAAAAAGCTCTTATACTGATTTTGAATTACTTTATTTTGAATAGCCTTCATGTAACTTCAATGTCTCCCACTGGGACACATAGATCTGAACAAGCTCATCATGGATAGTGAGACCATGTGGGCTTTGGTTGGAGCAGGATTATTGTTAGTTTTCCCGATCTTTTCATAGTGCTGAGTAACAGAAATGTGATGTTTTGAAAATGTGACTGTATTTTACCAGGAGGTGTATAAATACAGAGATTTGGCAGAAAAAATTTGCAATATTAACTTAAGACTTACTCAGACCACCCATGGTATCAAGCATCGTTTCCTCCCCAGAGTCACCAAACAGTTATCAGTGTATACATTTTGAAGTACAGTACTCTTTAGGCTGTTAAGGTGATACTCTGTCTCATGTTTATAAAACATAAATGGAATTCTGAAGTGACTATCCAGTACTATTCAGAGATGAGTAGAAGAGATCTCTACTTTAGTGCATAAATTTAGTTTGCTTTTATCACCCTTTGGTCTAGCTCACTGCAAGGGAGAGTTCATCCCCTGCTTGGAAGAGTTCGAAGAGTGAATTCTGGTTTCATCTATATTTGAACTGCAGGTATGATATAGGGAACAATAAAAATATTGTAGGGCACAGATAAAGCAAGTAAAAAGAAATGTGACATACAACACAGGAGTAGTCATTTGAGAAAAAGAAATCCTGGATATCTGATTCTGATTGTGTTGCTGCAGTTATTTCACTAACTCATTGGATACAAAACAGGAAGAGATGAAAAGTGTGTTTCCATGTATTCATATAACTTTAAGAAACTGCAGTATATTATATCTAGAACAATTTCAACTTTGTGTCTTCCACTAAACAATTATTCAATTTCACCTGAACATAGTTAGAGAGGCAAATACTTGGTTTCATATGGAAGAAAGAAAACCCCTCTACCTCGTATCTAGATCACTACAATGAGGTTATTTATGCCAGGCATTAATTCTTTGCTGTGTAAATAGTAAGGTCTTCTGGAACTCTAATACAAGCAGACTAAAAAGACAGCGCTACTGAATTCTGCTTTGGAAGGAAACAGGCTGAGCTTGGTTACTTGAAATGTTAAATTATCCAGTGATATTTAATTAAATTTATCGTCTATCTATTCTTTTCATAGATATGTTCAAGGGTTCAGTAAATACATGTTTAAATTGGAAGAACTTAATGCAGAGAACCTATGCAATTCAAAAGATGAGAAACTAGAAAAGACTATATTTCATATCACATCACACTGCCATTCTGCTTTGCTGATCTAGAATATGTAGGTTATTGTTTTAGGAACTGACTGAAAAAGAACAATCATTCAAGACTATTCATCTGAGTTCTCTCAACCAGATTTAAAGCTCAATTTCTTTTTCTTTCTCTCCCATTTCTGGACTTACCTCCCTTCACCAATTTCACATTTTTAAAAGTATAGATTAACTATATAGTTGATTTTTTTTAATAGGAGTTAAAGTTTCTGTGCTGAAGTATGTGACCTAAACCAACATTTGTAACTAAATTTTAATTCACATTTTTTTATAACTTTCCCCTCAAAACTACCCTGTACATATTTCAAGTGATTTTACTGTACACTCTCATGATGATTAATCATGTTCTTCTATTAATGATGTTAGGTGTAGTTTTGATCAATTTGTTATTCTAACCCCCACCTTGCTCCATCTAACCACACAAGCAGCTGAAATTATTTGGTGCAAGCTTCCAATGGAGTGAGTGAAACTCTTAGTTTCCTTTTCAGGGGCATTTTCATGTTCGACTATGTTAATATTTTTATGTGACCATGAGGAGAATAAAAAAGTAAAAGAAATGTGAATTCAAGCAGCAACAAAGAACTACCAAAACAACCTCTACCTACCACACCCAATAAGTTTTCAACATTGGCTTTTGCTCTTAGAAGTTTCTGGACATTTAAGCCTATATGAATTGAAATTTGGATGGACACTAACTTGCTGCTTTTGGCAAAAAAGGAGCACAGTTAAATATTAAAAAAAAAAAAAAAAAAAAAAAAAAAAAAAAGATTGAAGCCCAGAGTAAAGAACAGGTGAATCTGCAAAAGATGCTAAGCTTTGAAACGCAAACTATTCACTGAAAGCAAGAACAACTAGAACAATTTACTACAGCTCAGCTTTTGTATGAGACTGGAAGCTGACAGACATTAAGGTAATCAAAATATATCTTGATGCTCACTAGTGTTTCCACACTGTAGTACTTCTAGGTAAATATAAGAAACTGCAAAGAAGATTATGAAAACTGTGACTGGGGTCCTGAAAGAGGGAGAAATGAAGACTGTAATTTAGAAATATCACAAGATCTGACTGTAATGTTGTAAAAGAATTTATGTGTCCATCTGCATTGGCTATACTCCCACTACACAATTATTTCTAGTCTTTTACAAGGATTAAATCAGGAGCAATATAATGCAAAACTCTAAAATAGGAATCTTCCAGAAGTTTTTTCCCAGGAAATTGGTATGTATTGCAAGAGTATACTTGTTTTGAAAGGAGTGTTTCTTTGAACTGTTTTTTCTGACCAAATAGTACCATCCTGTACAAAAGCTGCTGTGTAGCTGATATTGCCCTTTCAGATCTGAAGCAAATGGGCATTCATCTAGGTGAGTTAAAAGTCAGTTTTGATCTGCTGAGGTAACTGATGCCAGGCAATATTTTTCTAGAGAGATTAGGATAGGTACTAACGTCTAAACTAATATAAACTTTCACTACTATCTTGAGAAAGCTAGTGGGTGAACTGAACTTTTCTTAATGAGTTCATAAGATTTCGAAGGAATCAAAACAATATTTAATGTTTATTTTCTCGAACGGAGCCTCTACAAGTACCCTTTCATATTTTCTTATAGATGTTTGTATTTTTTTTTAAGATTTTGACATAGTAAAAAATACTAATCAAGCTTTCCAGAAACAATTTACCTAAAAAAAAAAAGCTAAAAAAAATATGACTTGAGAGAAAAGAGGAGAAAGAAAGCATTGAGAGACAATTTATTGCCAAGTTGACTCTTCAATACCTCTTTCTAGAATATACTTATTAATTACCCAGCTGCATAGTCATTAAAGAAAATTCGGTACTATGAACAAAAAAACCCCACCACTACCAAAAAAGTTTCAAAATAAAGGATTATATAGCATTAAATTTTAATGATAACACCTAATTCCAATTACATAAAGTGAATTTTGAAATGGACTTCTCAAATACATATAGGTAAAGCCCATTAGGAATCCCACATGCTATTTGCCAGTAGGAAATTAGACTGCTTAGGATTTATAGAAGATATTAAGTCCTTATTCAGGAGCTCTGTCCTCTATGAGTTTTATGTAGCATTAAAGAAAAAAAAGAATAATTAAATGCAATGTTTGCAAATGCTGCTGTATGCATGTTATGGGTTATTGACAAAGTTTAGGCAAACAGCCAAGCTACATGATTTTTAGCTTATGATAAAAAAACTACAATCAAAAAAAAAAAAAAAATCTTTTAGATACTTTTCTCTTTCAATGTGACTTTCCAAGGTTGCTCAGGAAATCAGTGCCGAGTTCCCTACATAGAGGCCTCAGTTATGTCTCCTCACCCATACTTTCCTCTTTTAGTTCCACCGTACTTCACCTTACATAAGTACAGAAATTATTTATATTTCAGATAACTTAGAGGAACTAAAAAGCCTCTCATTTAGCTTTGAAATTCCCTGGATAATTGGTATCCCAGGTGCCTGCTTCTGGTTTTCCTTCAGTGACTCCTGTGGAAGAAGTCAGCTGCTCTCTTGAAGTCTGTGTTTTTTAAATACTTTTTTCTGGCTCATAGTAATGAATAAAATTAATTGAAGATAGTTTAGACTATATGCAAATCTCAGCCTAAATTCCTAGCCATCATAGTGTTCTCGGTGTATTAAAACTTAACCAACAGCAAAAGCAACCCCAAAATCAAAGCAATAACCCCACACTCCCCCAACAAAACAAACCAAAATCAAAGAAAACAAAAGCAAAAGCTTCACAGAGTTTCAGACCAGAAATTGTTTATCAGTGTCAATGTGGAGAGTTAATCTTTTTAAGGGGAGTTTGATTAAACTCAAGACAAGGGGCTGATTAGTAATCAGGCGGAGACAAGGTAGTCCAAACTCATTCCACTTTAAGTGCTTTAAGAGATTTTTAAGAATTTAGGCCCCTTCCTTTAGATTTCCCCAAGACAGAAAAAAAAATCCCCAACTTCAGAAATTAAATCTCATACCTACTGTCTTATACTTGTCTCTGTTTCCTGACTATAGGACAAGCTTAACTAGCTAGATTGCAAAGAAAAAATGAACTGTGTGGCAAACCTCGCCTTGTTCAAGGGATACACCGGATATCTTGCATCATGAAGCTAAATCACAACATTCTTTCTTAGAAGAATATAGAGCCACCTGTAATAGAGATGGGAAGTCAGTTAGCAGATTAATAATGTGCAATTCACCTATTTTCTCCCTAGCTCTCTGTCATTTGCTAATATAGTTAAACTGTACTCTAGGTTCAACTTAGACTCTGAGGGACCACTTTTCTGTCTGAGAAGATTTACTGTTGCAGGATAATGTTAGTAGTACCCATGGGGGTAAAGGAGAAATGAAGGAAGAGCCTACACCTGAAAGACATCAAGGGACCTTTACTCCAAAATAAATACTATCTGTCAAAACCCAGAATTCTGAAAGAATTGTGCAGGGAGGTGGAATATCTGATGAATGGAGTAATAAATTATCCTTAAGTTAATTAATTAAATTATCCTTAAAAATCACCTACCTTTATAATTTCTGCTTTTAACTTGAAGTTCTGTGAGTATCAACTAAGCACTTTTCACTGCTTAATTCTTCCCCTCTGTTGGCTTTAATTTAGGTTGTGCTTGGGGCAGATTCTTCAACCTGACAAATTTCAAAGTAAGCCTTTTAAACAAGTGGACTTTTCTTGTAAGAGATTTTCCTGATATTTCATATTTCATATCATAGGCAAGAATAATGCAGTGTATTTCTTAGTAATATGTTTGCATACAAGTTAATTTAGGAAAACTGAGATGATGCAAAGAAAATATTTAAGAAGAAATGAAAACAAAAGATGTAGGTCTTTACTTGGGACTTATTATGATGCTAATTTCTTAATTGGCTCTGAAAATAACTGAGATCTTATATCACTTTAGACTATGTTGGGCTAATTCAAGAAGAATGAGAATTATATCTTTTTGTTAAGTAAAAATGAAGAGAAAAAAAGTAGCTTGCCCATGATACAGAATGTCAGTAATGAAATTAATAAGTCAGTTTTCAGAACCAAGCACATCACAATGATATTAGGCATCTCCTATCACAACATTGAAAATGACACAGTAAGTAACAAACACAAGGCAATTTTACCTATCACGTAGCATTTCTTGTTATCTTAAGAACCTTAATACATTCTGACAGTCTGTCATCAAGCAATCCAGTTTCAGGATAGCTTTTCTGGCTTAAGCTTTCACAGCAGCTGGACTCCTATCCAAGCAACACCCACTGCACTAAAATCACTGTTCTTCCTGTTAATGTATTACAATGGTTACTAGCATGAAAAGCAGTTACACTTTTCCACTATGTGAGCCATTAAACCATCACATACTGTTTATATGTTGAAAAATAATCTACTTCATGACTCCTTTCTTTACACTATGTTCACATGGAAAATAAAGATGTGTGTCAAAACCTTAGCTTTCACATATTCTTCATTGTGCTTAAAAATTAATGTAATTAAGAGCTAACTGGAGTGAATTCATCATTAGCAGCATGCTTTTGTCTGTTTGTCACTGTGTAGTTCAAAAGCCTTCAGTTTCTGTCTTCTGCCTGTGTGTGAACTGCACTTCAAGCAATCTGGATTTAACTACAGATTAAGAGACCTAATTTTTCTTCCTACATGTGAGCTAGGTATCAAAATTCCCAGGACAAGTAAATATATTCAAGACATTAAAGGAAATCTGTACATCTACTCATCTTACTGTAGATATATAAGTGGAGTCGACTAACTACAATAGACCTCACATATGTAAGAAGTGCCATTTCAGGTAATTTATGGTGTCTGAGTCATGTTCATGGACTTGCAGACATAACAGCAGACCTAGAGAAGACCTGTGTGTGGCAGACGGAAACGAGAAAAAAATCTCTAGATCATGTACAGCAGCAAGCCTATCCAATGCACGCAACTGGAGTGTCATGTGGCACACTCATTTCACCTGATTTGAGTCTTCATTAAGCATGACAACAATAGAAATTTAGGCAAGTTAATATGCAGATACCTGCACCTTTCAAACGGAACCTTTTGTATTCAAGTTATATTTTAAAACAGCATTTTCTTTAATGTAACTAATTATATTAAAGCTAAATGTTACACGTCATTGTTACCTTCACCTGGTTTTAGTTCTTGAAGACTGACCTCTTCTTTCCTAGTGACATCCTTTTCTGCCTCGATTTTTTTCCTTATTTTTAATTTTTCTGTAATTTTTCTTGTCTACAGGTCTTCATCTTATCACTTGTAGAGTTTTGTATAGTTATTTCTTGTCTTTTTATTTTTTTAAATTACAGAAACATCCTTCTTGAAGAGTAATTCTACTACAGCTATCCTTGATTTCCTTCTTAGTTATTTTCTAAATGTCTTTTATTTGTACCTAAACATCCTAATATACTCTAGGAACTATATACATTGCTACAATAACTATAAAATTAAATATAAATTAATTTAACATGGGCTAAAGAATAAACTTCACGCTTAAAAGAATTGATTAGAAGCCCCAGTCAGTCTCTGCTGAATACTCATGCAGTGTTCTTCTGCTTTTCATTGTTGGGTCTTTTCATAAACTAAGGGAAATTAAATTACATGGCAAAACTTATGGGGTGGATAATGGTATACTGAATTACATTTTCAAGTAACATACGAATAGATTTTGAATATGTGTAACAAATATAGCTTTTTTAAACAACATTTGTTCTAAGAAAAGCTACCAATCTGAAATCTAGATTTTGTGCAAGTTTGTTTCTTAGGAATTCAGTTCTGATTCTGTTTTATGTAGATAGAGCATAAATACCCTTTTGGCTTCAAGGATAGAAGAAAACAGATGTAGACAATGTAGAAAAAAGCATCCAGATATGAACATCAGTGCAAAGGAGGACATCAGCAAAAAAGTACACCAACTGTTGCCCTTCACAAGAAAATACTCTTATTTTCATATAAAAACCTCCAAAGCTTAGGAGTATTTATAAGACTACTCACTACTCACTCAAGCATTTTGATACTTTTTATTTCATTTTCAGGTACCCATCAAAAAGCAACAAAATTGACCAACACACGGTCCATAACTGAATGTCATTTAGTTCAACCATTTGAAAAAATACTTGAAAAAAGCACAGTAGCAGTAAAATTTGGCATTGAAAAATTTACAAAAATAAGAATATTATTCATAATATCGAATAACTTTGGTAGCTTTGAACAATGTGTTAAAAACAAAAGTACATTACACCAAATACAAAGGCTTTTCTGCAACGTGCGTATTACTTCAAATCAGGAAATCATAGATTCAGTACATTGGGGGTGACATCTAAATGCCACCTAGTCCACCTCTGCTAAGGTCACCTTCAACATTGAGTCCTGTAGCAACAAAAGGGCACAGATTGTACACTAAGAGCTTGTATGAATTTTGTAAAAGAAACCTGAAAACATCTTTGTTAATTACAAATTATTACATTGAATTTAGTCCAAATTACTAACCACTATGCAAACAGCACACATTTATAAATCTTACAGTACAATACTAATTAGCATGAAGTTATCGTATTTTACAGGAATTTTAAAGATGTATAGGAATTAAGTGTAAGTATGTATAGCATACAGAACCGGAAATGTTGAATCCATCTCAATTTATGCTCCAAGATTCTGTAAACTTATATCAAAGAAAAATAATAATCATATTCAATATCATTATTTTATGGAAATTAAGATAAAATTTGTGATGCCATTCTTGTTTGCCCCATTTTCCTACCTTCGTGGGCACTCTACATTTTCTGTTATGCACTAAAACTGAGAAAGCAGAAAAATCCATGGCCTGGTACCAGAAACGTAGGAAGCAATACATCTATTTAGATATATTTTTATTTTACATATACATTATATGTATGTATGTATATGTATATGGCTGATTTCACAGCAGTATCATTAAAGTTCATCTTTGGAAACAGTAAAATCCTTGGAAAAACTGGCAAATTGTACTTTCTTGGAAATAAGTAGTCTTGGAATTTCAGAGTGAGATGAATGGGGCAATTCATACATCTCAGGGACTTTATTCTGTTTTTCTACTTGCCTTAGGCAAAAGACAGTTCTTCAGTTTACAGTGTCTCCATGTGTTTGAGGTTATACCTCCTGAAACCATAGAGAATAGAAATACAATAAAAATATATATAAAATTGGGACTATGGAAAACAAATTTTTTAGAGAGTGTTTAATTTCAGAGTCATGGGAAACGCACAGGTCTATTTACACCAAAATATACAGGCATACTCCCAGGGGATGTAAACCTAGAAATTACTTTATAATTCTTCTGAAGAATGTTGAGGTATGACAAAAAACCACTGAGTTATACTCAGCACCCAATTTTCATAATCTTTTTTTTAGAGTCTATTTCAGCCTCTTTCATCCCTTCTATTTCATTTAATAACTGATCTTTCTTTGAAGTAAATGTTTACATTTTTAAGAGCATAAAATAGGAAAAAGGAATAATCACATTGTAGAGAAAATATCACTGAAAAATTGAAAATTATAGGCAAAAAGCATTTCATTTTTAAGGACTAACGTACAGACCCTCTCATGTGTGTGAGTATCTTCAACATAATAGTCTGTGACTTGAAGGTAATATGCAATGAGTGTGATGCGGTGGTTGTTATTGTTTCAGAGATTTCTATGAGTTTTACTGAACGTAAAATCCCGCAAACAAATATGTTAGACCTGATCCTGTAAGTATAATTCAGAGAATTAGAATTACACTATATAATGCAAATGTATGTATACATGTAGCTTCATATTAAAACTAAATCCATTTTCCCTCCCATGCAAAGAAAGCTGACCTTGCTGCCTAAGTCCTTCCAAGAATTCAGAATAATTGTGTTAACATTAAAAAAAAATCATTAGTACTGAGACATAGTTGTGTTATACAGTGGTCATGGTGTTTGGGAAGTTACCTAACTAGTCCTAATGTTTTCTCTAAACCAAAAAAAAAAAAAAAAAAATTAAAATTCTCTTTTAAAGGAACATTTTCAAAGTTAGAGATGGCATACATGCTAGTGGTATTTAGTGGGAAATGGATGTCTGACTGCTCTTCATGCTTTTGAAAGTCTCCTGGTTTTTCTTATGGTTGTTCTAGGTAAATCAAACTCAATGGAAAGTTTCTTATTTGGTTCAGGGGTATTTAGATCAGGCCATAAAGGTTTGAATTTGTTCTCACTGGGGACAATATCAAAATCTGTTGACTTCTGGCTTCAAGACAAGTCCCTAAAGTGCCTTTCTTCTCATAACATGCACATCATTTCCTTTAAAACATTCATTTTTTTACAAAACACAGTACACATTTGTGTAGTTTATCTGTAAATAAACTATGCATTTCCTATGAATGAATCATCAATATTACCACAGAGTTCTAGATTATCTTAATATTTCTCTGATTTTAACTTTAAAAACTATTTTGGTAGTTTTTCCACCAATTTACTAGGTAGGTTGTAACAGTGCACAAAATACTCTTCCCCACCCACCACATCCTTACCACCATACACTCATAGAATTTTTTTAATAACTTTCCTTCTCCTAAATGTCTCATATTATATCCTGCAGATAAAGTAAGAAGAAAAAACTAAAACATAAAATAAAGGAAACATACAATGAAAATCCATGTTTAACACTATGAAGTAGTTGAGTCCTTTACAACAAAAAAATGTCCCTTTCACTTTTCAGTACTGAAATTATGTTCTTGAAATAACAAAAACAAGAACTGTACTTGAAATTATTGCTATTCTGGATCCTTTCCTCTCTTGACTTACAGTTCTGTTTTAAATTACCTGATTATATTATAATTCAGGGGAAAAAATACAGAGTTCGAAATGAATAAAAATTATTTTCTTCATGCAATGGCATTACAAGACTTTAATAGTCTCAGTAATAAAACTGAGTGAGAGGTTGAATGAAAATGATACCAAAAATATAATTCAGAATTCTTGCTTAAAAGTAATTTTGATGAGTATGTGTTACTTTCTTTTTTTTTTCTTTGTAAGGGGAAACAGCAACAGTATTTTTTTTCTTGTTACTAGATCTACATTTATGAAGTAAAACTGTACTTTTGAGGGCATTCAGTAGTTTATGAAAATACTATTTATGATAATCTAAAAATATTTTAGCAAATAAGAACATAAAAACTACGGGCAGTTAAAAAGCAATTATCATTACAAGCTAAATAGATAATGGGTACTCAGAGTACAAATATTACAGATGTCTCACATCTGACTTAGATGTAATGCTCTTTTCATGTAACTGTCATCCAGTTGTAAAAATCAACTTTATTGATTACCAACTATCATTGCTAGAAGATCTTAACTCTCATGAACTTCAGAAGTAAGCAGCTCTGTATTTCCATTCAAATTTGTGTTCTTTTTTGATTTACTCAAAAGTGATGTTGGAAAAAGATATTTACAAGAATTACTTTGTTTTGTTTATACTGTTATCATTCAGAGAACTAAATAATAACAAGAATCTGCAAAATGTCAGAAATGTGCTCTCTTTCCAGGCCTATCCTGAGAAGTGGAAGGTGTCAGTCATAACAAATTTGTGATTTGGTCTTGAATTTAATTGCTGTCCTCAGCCCTATGAGATACAGGTGTTTCCCTCCTCATATAATTGGTATACATTTTAAATTGCAGAATTACAGAATACATTAAGTCAGAAGGGATCTTACAAGCTCATATAGTCCAGTTATTCCCTCCAAACACAGCACTGATGGCCAAATCCCTCTTTGTCTTTTCTGTTAAGGCATAACTAACAGTTTAAAAGAAGTGACAATTACCATAAGGTTGCTGAAAAATGGAGTATTTCTTCCAGTTTGGGGGTTCCCTGGTACAAGAAAGACTTGACAAACTGGAGTAAGATACTGGAGATCCACCCTATTGTTGTGAAGTGGCTGAATTGGGCGTGGTACTCAGTACCATTGCCTAGTTGAGAAAGTGATGATCAAAGATTGGACTCGATAACCTCAGAGATCTTCACCAATCAAGATAAATCTGTGATTCTGTGATTACACAGTTTCACAAGGACAGGTTGAGTATATAGGCTTTGTTTAGTTCAGAGAACAGATTGCTAAAGGGTCAACTTCACATTGTCTTCCATTATTGAATGTGTGTTTAGATCTAACCAGGTTTTTCTGTGTGGAACAGCAAAATGATGAGAAGTATGAATGCAAATTCCATCAAGGAAAGTTTCCTTTTGCTATTAAGAAAATGGGGGAAAAAAATGGGTGATCAGACGCTGGGACAACTTTCCCCCAGAGATTTTGAAATTCCTTGTTCAGAGATTTTTGGAACTCTGCTGGATAGTACCTGAAGAAACAATTTAAAATGGAAGTTTTCCCTGACTAGACTGGGTGGCTGATGGTCACTTTCAATCTAAGTTGTTCTATGGTTTCACAATTTGTGTGACAAATGATGAAGGAAGAGTTATAACCATACCAAAATCTTCATAGGCTCTGGAGATAGACAGCACAAATTGTACATCCTACTGGACCGATGACGGTACTTGGATTCGGGAACAATTTACAGGTAGGAGACAGCAACTACTCACTGATGTCTCAGTGCTTCTGCAGCAATTGCCTGGGATGACTGTGGTCAGTTGTAGGGCAACCCCTTTTAGCCTACCCTGAACAAAGTGAAAAGATTAATCAATAATCTATTTATCTCTTTATGTTTTAGATAAGGTCTTGTTTTCTTTGTTTTCTCAATTACTTTGAGTATAGTCAGAAGATTTGAAGGAGTACAAGTGACTAAAAAAATATTAATTACAATAAATTATTTATAGATTCTGTTAGAAATTTTGACAAGTGGTATTTACCAATAAAGTGGAAGGGTTTTTTTTCTATTTTCCTTTCCTCTTGCCTTACCTTGTCTTCACTGTCTTTCTTTTACATTTTTCCATTCAGTGGCTCTTTACTAGAGAAAAAAACTGCTCCTTTTAATTTTTTAGAGAAGAGCAAATCTCAGATCTGTTAGTATTTGTCTATGGAGCCATATGGGTTTCCATATGGCATTTCCTTTGATGACTATGCCATATTCGATATCTTACCCATGTGAAAGTCTGTGAAATCAAGTGTTTTATCTTTAATTTCCTACATTGATGAGTAGAAGATAATTCTGAGTGTATTACCACATTCCTGTTTTATCTGTCTATCATTAGACTGGAGGATAGCATATTCACACATTTTTTAATTGGTTAGTTAAGTGGTCAAAGAGAAGATGTAGCAAAATGAAATAGAATACAGAAATGTCTTCTGTCATGAGTACTATGAAAATCTTCTCCTTGATACTGACCCTTTTATATCCACAAACAAACAAGTTGAAATTTGTCTTAATGAATTTAAAAAACTAAATTGAAGAGAGATGGAAATGACGTGAAAAAAAAAAAAAAACATTAAGAGAAATTTTTGATTTCGGAGAGTGTCTACATGACTCAGAAATGTCACAAAATGAGAAAAGTATTTGTTTAGAGTACTATAAACAGAAGGGATGAGTCTTTTTTGATGAAATAAGCATGACTTCCAACAAAACATTAATAGAAAAATGCACTCTGAAATATTTCTGAAGATGTAAACCTCATAATGTCAAGTATTGCAGTTCAGCAAAAATTCATTACTTACTTGATACGAATAGATGCAGTTATGATTTCGTATCATGACATTCCTCTACCAAATTAAGGAAACAAAAGAAACTTGTCATTTTATATGGTTAGATGTAATTAAAGAGTATAAAATAAGTATGTGTATGTAAATTAGAGCTAGAAGTGTTGTCTTGTGTTTGTAACACATACACCCTGACTGTTTAGTTGGGTTTTCTCCTAATGAGATAGTTTTGTCTCCGTTTTAGAAAGCATTCAGGTACACTTTTAGAAGTCCATTAAAGGGAGTAATGATTCTTGCTTTGGAAGGATCATAGATGTCTATATTTGCTCACCAGGAAAAAGAACTATCATTTTGCCAAATAAAATCTAATTATATTTCCAGTATTATGGTATCCAAATTTTAGGTTAAATTATTATTTACAAAATACTATTCTATTAGAATAGAAAAGAAGAAAAATGTGTTCGTTATTAGTACTTGCCTGTGATTCTATAATAATTTAACTATTTCCAAGGAAAATGAAAGTTAAGCATGACTCATACCCAAACTTTTACCTTTTCATTCTGGAGATGTGCAAAGTCTGAAATGCTAGTAGCAGAAGGAAATTGTTCATTAGCCATCTTTTCCTCTAAGTAGAAACAGCTTTTTCAAGGGAGAATAGTATCACAATTTGACTCAAAGTATATAAGCTAAGATGTGCTTTTGATTTAAGCTTACTTTCAGAATCTGAATAGAAAAAAAATCTTTCCAGTTATAGAAATACATTGATATTTTTAAAATATATTTCTAAGCACTGCTTAAAATTAAATTTATCAGGGGCTACCTGGAAGCATGAAAGATAATATTTTGTCCAAAGGAAAAAGAAGAAAAAAATAAAAAGAAATAAAAAATAGAGAAATTAAGTGATATTAAAATAAGAGTTTGTGAAAACTTGGCTTGGAAATATTTGGAAAACCTCATGTGCATGCACACTTTGTAAAGTTAACTTTTTCATGCATGAAGATTGCTTACTGTTCATGTACATACTCAGTAAATTTTCATTTATCAGCTTCAGTTTTATATGCAGTGCATCACTTTACTGCCCACTACTGCATTGATCCACACAGCAATACTAAATACACATTTATGATGAAAGAAGGTTAATGGTCTTCCAAAACTCCCATTTTGTTTTAATCTTTAATTAATTCAGTAAAGGTATAATATACAATTTCTCTTGGTTTAGGTGGATTTTTTTTTGTTTTGTTTTGTTCCTGTTTTTTTTCTCAACAATATGTTTTCTCAAATAGCTAATTTATGGAACTATTAGCCCATTAATATATAAACCTTCATAGCTTTCTATCAAACTCAATAGCTCCGCTTGTCAGAATTTAACAGCTACATAGAAGGTCTATTGCAGTAAAAGACATTAGTGGTAGCTATAGTTTGTGAAGCTCTGCTTACTGTGTAAAAACAAAACCATTCATACACATATCAATAATTTTTTGGACAGAGCTGGAAAACTTTACTCAAGGCTTTTGATTTTTACATTATCTTTTCTTTACCTGATTCTGCTCTCCACATAATTTACCAAAATAGATTCACCAAAGTGCTATCACAAATGAATGTTTGTGTACTGATATGTATAAAAGTTCATGCATATTAAAAAATGCATACATAAAAAAGGGTATGTCCAATGACCGTACTGATGGATGAAGCTGCATAATCAGTCACTTTATGAAAAAATAAATCAGTCATTATTTATGACTATTGGTATTCTCTACACCGTAGTTATATGATCACAAAACCTGGGAGATATTATAACCTTTTAAAATTCTCACTAATAAGTAAAAAGAGATATAACTGTCAGTGAAAGGAAGACAGAAAAAAAATCCAAATCAGCAACTAAATAAATAAAATCCTCAAAAATCAACCAACCAAACAAAAGCCCAAACCACAAAACCATATTGCTTAATCTGTACAGTTTAGCAAGATCTTCATCTGGTGTTATGTTTTATCAAGCTGCAAGGTTATTTAAAAATATTTGTAATGTAGGTCACCTCAAAAAAAGTAAAAAATTACATACTTTGTAGCATTCGTAATGGAAATGTGTATATATTGACTTGTGTAATAATTACTTGCTATTTCTTTCATAGTGAATTATATTAAGCATTTATGAGAAGAGAAAGACCATGAAAGATATTTGTGTAGTGTACACACACAATGTATAAGCTCCTGCAATTCTTTAAAAGACAACAAAACACATGGAGCTTTCTTGCTTTCTTTTCCACACTGACTTTAATGCTTTACAATTGCTTAACCAGTGATGGTGTTCAATTATCCAAGATCTGTAACCTTTCCTTCCCCTCCCCTTTTCCCTTACTTTTTTCAAAAAATTACCATGTATCTATTTTTTGTGAGGAGGAAGGAGGGAAAACGGAGGTGGGTAAAGTTAGAAAGTATGAGAGAGAAAGAGAGCAGGTGGCATTATAAATTTACAAGCTTTATTTGGCATTTATTGGAAAAAGAACTGTCCTTACCGCAGTGCTTGCAGCCTGAAATGCACTCCATCATTTCAGTCTGAAATTCCAGTAAGTTCAGATGTGTGATGGCCTTCAACTCTAAATCAGGCTGTGCACTTCTAACATGACCTTCCCCTAGGCACCACAGTGATATTTCTCTTGACTTCTTATGCATGAATTGAATCAAGGTGCTTTAGATGTGTCTTCCTTAGCTACTTTACCTATTGTACATTATAAATGGATATCAAAGATTTTTCAATTTAAGACTTACTCATTTCCCAAATGGGATTGTAATGGTAATGATGTGTTTACTCTCTAGATCTGAACAATGAAAGGAAAAAAATACAATAGAAGAATAAGTATTTTCCATTCCAGGGATAGCAAATTAATAAATAGCATACAAATTTCAGAAAATTCTTTTGCTGCATTTATAATCTCATTCAAGGTACAAAATTAACTATGACAAAATAGAAGTAACATTCCATTCTTTCTACAAACTTCTTGACTGTTTCATTATTTAGTGAACTTTGTTGTCTTTTTTATTGTACTGTTGTATTTGTAAAATTTATAATTTGTATCTTCCTGGAGAAAGCCATGAGAAAGAAAATTTACAAGGTTTAAAGGCTGATACTTCTTTAGTACTCAAGAACTTTTAAATAGTGACATTAAAAAAAATACAACAAATAATTAATACCCACATGTAGTCTCTTACAAGAACTCAGCTAAAGCCAAGCACCATGGGAAGTTGAATAGAGTTTTAAATCTGTATTTTTCAATGGAAAGTAATTTTGACAAACACACTAGATGTTAGAAACACCCTTTGATCAAGGAGCAAGCAGTTAGTGACCTACTGAGACATTTGACGCTCAAAAGTCTATGGGACTGGATGGGATTCATCCAAGGGTACTGAGGGATCTGGCAGAAGAGCTTGCTAAGCCATTCTCCATCATTTGTCATCAATCCTGGCTAACTGGGGAGGTCCCAAATCACTGAAGGTTGGACAGCATGATGCCCATCCACTAGAAGAGCAGGAAGGATGATCTGGGGAACTACAGGCCTGTCAGCCTGACCTTAGTGCCCAGCAAGGTTATGGGACAGAACATTTTGAGTGCAATCACAAGGCACATACAGGACAGGGGATCAGGCCCATGGGTTTAGGAAAGGATGGTCTTACCTGACCAATGTAATCTCCTTTTATGATCAGGTGACCCACTTGGTGGATGAGGCAAAGCCTGTGGATGTAGTTTACCTCGATTTCATCAAAGCCTTTGACACTGTCTCCCACAGCATTCTTATGGAAAAGCTGGCAACCCATGACTTGGACAGGGGTACTCTCTCCTGAGTTAAGAACTGGTCAGATAGCTGGGCTCAGAGAGTAGTGGTGAATGGTGCCACACCAAGTTGGTGGCTGGTCACAAGTGATGTCCTCCAGGACTCAGTATTAGGCCCAATCCTGTTTAATATTTTTATTGATGATCTGGATGAGGAGATCAAGTGAACCCTCAGTATGTTCACAAACGACACTAAGTTGGGTTAGAGTGTTGATCTGCTGGAGTGTAGGAAGGCTCTGAAGAGGGATCTGAACAAGCTAGATCGATGAACCAAGGCCAACAGTATGAGGTTCAACAATGGGAAGTGCCGAGCCCTGCACTTTGGCCACCAGAACCTCATGTGTTGTAACAGGCTGAGGGAAGAGTGACTGGAAAATGACCCAGTAGAAAAGGACCTGGGGGTACTGGTTGACAGCCAGCTGAACAAAAGCCAGCAAGGCTGGTGGACCAGGTGGCCAAGAAGACCTCTATCAAGAAAAGTGTGGATTGCAGGACTAGGGAAGTGATTGTCCCCCTGTACTTGATACTGGTGAGGTCAGCCTTCAAGTACTGTGTCCAGTACTTGAGCTCCTCACTACAAGAAAGACATTGAGGTGCTGGAACATGTGCAGAGAAGGGCAACAAATCTGGTGAAGGGTCTAAAGAGTAAGTCCTATGGGGAGCAGCAGAGGGAGCAGGGGGTGTTTATCCTGGAGAAAAGGAGGATCAGGGGTCACCTTATTGCTCTCTACAACTACTTGTAGCGAAGTGGGGGTCAGCCTCTTCTCCCAGCCAGCTAGTCACAGGATGAGAGGACATAACCTCAAGTTGTGTCAAAGGAGGTGAAGGTTGAACATCAGGAGCAATTTCTTCATGAAAAGGGTTGTTAAATATTGGAATGAACTGTCCAAGGAGGTGGTGGAGTCACCATCCCTGGAGATTTACAAGAAATGACTGGATATGCACTTAGTACCATGGTCTAGTTGACAAGATGGAGGTCAGTCAAAGCCTAGATTAGTTCTCAGAGGTCTTTTCCAAACAGAATGATTTTTTATAATCTACAGCTTTTATTTCCACTCTGTAAATTGCTGCATAAAATTGTAGAAGCAGTGCAGTACAAGATTGGTTCCTAGTGCCTCTGAATACTGCCTGTTCTGGTTGGTTTGTGTTTTTTTTAGTGTAGTCCTTCCATATGTCACAGTGGATCAGAGGATAATGAGATCTATAACTGTTACCCTAATTTCAGATTATGATGGTTTATTCCTTCTTGAATAGTTATATTCTTGACATTTGAGTCCTGTTCTATAAAGACTAATCATGAATTTATTGAATATTAGATACTTCAAATAGCATATGGTCTTACATACTCATACATGTTACTATAATATAATGTATGGGAAAGATGAAGTAATTTTTTCATACCTTCATTCAAAGCAAATGCTGTGACCAAATACTAAAAGATTGTTGCATATATGTTTTGTGTACATTGCAAACATTAAATGGTGATTTATTTGTGTTTTTCCTAGAATGTAACATTATTTCTCAAATTCATATATGATAAAGACACAACCATGACAGATTTATTAAAGAGAAGTGATGTATTTAAATCCAAGAAGTTATATTTCTATTTAAAAGTAAATTAAAACAATAAATTTAATGTGTGCACAGATAAGCCTAGTCTTTGCAAACAATAATCACTTGCTGTTTAATTTTCCTGGGTTGGATTGCTTCATATCTTGATCTGATGAGCCGTTTCAGCTATCTTTCTTACCTCCATATGCTTGACATTTTGTTCATTAGGATTGGCTTTCCTGATAGTCACAATACAAGATAAACTGTTATATTAAGAGGAACTGATGGTGTCGCCTCTCCATAATTGAATCTGGAAGATGTATCTGCTGTTCTTTAGAATGACATATTCAGGAAGCCAAATAATCAACCTCAAGGGAACAGTTTTCTGTGCCTGAGAGATTCAGGTCACCTAATACTTCACCAGTGGTTTTTGCAGAAAATGTGAACCTTTTGTCAAAAAAAAACAGCTCACCTGATAAATAATCATGTCATATTGAAATATATGTTTTTGTTAAAAATGCTCTAAAAATAAGGCTTAAGGTACTAATTCAGAGAGAATGGATATAGACTGGTCTATTCATCACTCTCTGTTGTCTTGCAAAGGCTGTGTTCCAGGACTGAATTTTGAGTACTCTTTTCTTTATTTTTCCCTTAAAAGATAAGACCATAAAAAAAGGACACCTGAAATAAGAAGAAGTTCTTATGTAAAAAATATGTAAATTTTAACTATTACATTCTAGGTTTCTTTATACTTTCTTTTTAGTAAAGTTAAAACTGCAAAAGCCTTTATAATTTTTAACCTTTCATGATTCTTAAAGTGTCTTTTCTTTCAGAATTTCATTTTCAGTGCTACATATATAAACAAAGGAAAAATGTGTGATTTGATACTGAAATCTTTGGTGGTAAAACAAAGCATGAAAAAAATTCTTCATAATCTGTTTATAGACTAAAATACAAAAAGGGATTATTCTGAGCTCGTTACACTACAATATTGCAAATGGAGATTTTCAGAAAGAACTGCTGCCTTTTTGCTCTCTGACCTCTGAATGACCATCAGAGTTCGAATCAGTCATTTGTGACTTAGATTTCATCCTTTGGTAATTGATGTTTTTCATATTGATATATAATATTGAGACCTTCATTATTTGATATTATGATGGACGTCCAATTTCATTTTTCTCACCCTACTTCTCTTTCTCAAAATAACAAACTGGATAATATGCTAAATAAGTACATTGCTCAATCAAAACACAAATAAAAATTTATCTATGAAGTATTTGGAAAGTATTGGTTTTGTTTCACAGAAAGAACCTCTGATACATTTCAAACCTAGTCTCTTGTTCTCTTACACTTCAATAATTTCTGCTTAGCTTTTTTCCTAATTATTTTACCCCATTGTCTTATAGATGTTGTTGTCTCTTCCTCCTTCTCCTCCTTCTCCTTTTCCTTTTTCTTTTTAAAAAGATCTTGGTTTTCTCCTTTTCAAATGGATGATCATTCAATATATTCAGAAATTTCTTGAGAAAGAAATACCATTCTGATAAAAAGTTCCCAACTAAAATAACAGTTATTTTGAGCTGAAAACACAGGAATCCAATCTTCTAAGGTTCTAGTCTTAGTCCAACAGATAAAGTCTATTCAAAGGCAAGAGTGAGCATCTGACATGCCTATAAGGCAGAATTCTGTGGTACCTAACTTTAATTTTGTTATCCTAAACCCACTTTCATACACTTTAGAAGTTGCCCCTTTCCAGATTATTTCAGAATAATTAACAGATGATCAAAGGAGTGAGAAAATCTATCATGGTATCACAGAGTAACAGAATCACAGAATGGCTGAGGATGGAAAGGAAGTCTGGAGAGTCTTCTGGTTCAAATCCCATTCTCAGTCAGGGCCACCTACAGCCAGTTTCCCAGGACCATGCTTTCCAGTATCTCTGAAGGCACACACTCTGCAATCTCCATAGCAACTTGTCACTCTCACAATAGAAAAGTGTTTCTTGAGTTCAGAGAGAACTTCCTGTGTTTCAGGTTTTTTCCCATTGCCTTCGGTTCTGTGGATGGGCACCACTGAAGAGTCTGACTCTATCTTCTTTAGATCATCTCTTAAGGTATTTAATTCTGAGACTTCTTTCCTCCAGACTGAACAGTTCCAAATGTCTCAGCCTTTTCTCATAGGAGAGATGCTTCTACCCATTTGTCATTTTTGTGGCACTTTGTTGGGCTCTTCAATATGTGCATGTCTCTTATTCTGAAGAGCCCAGAACTGGATACAAAACTCAATGAGTAGCCTCAACCAGTACTGCAAAAAGGAAAGCATCACCTGCCTGGAAATCCTGGAAATCCTTTGCCTAATTCAGCCCCGAATACCACTGGACTTTGGAGCAAGGGTACCTTGCTGGCACCTGTTCAATCATATACCCTTTCCATCAGACAGAGCCTTTCCTACAACACTGCTTTTCATCTGTGTGGTTCCTAGATTATACATTTGTGGCTGGGGGTGTTCCTCCCATGTGTAGGATTTTGCACTTGTTGAACTCTATGAGGTTTCTCTCATCTCAGTTCTCCAGTTTGTGGAGGTCCCTCTGAATGGGAGCATGAATCTCTGGTGTATCAGCCACCCTTCCCAGTTTTATGCCAACAGCAAACTTGCTAAGGTTTACTCAGTCCCATCATCCATGTAATTAATGGAGATGCTAAACAGGACTGATTCCTGGAGTACACTGCTGGTCACTGGCCTCCAACTTAGACTTGTGCCATTGATTGCCTGCCTCTGGGCTCAGCCATTCAACCAGATTTTAACTTTAGTATTTGCTCATCTAGTCCCAGCTTTAATAGTTCATCTATGAGGATTTTATGGTGTGAGGCACTGGATTATTTTATTATGGGTTGGAACCCATTTAAGTGTGTGTGGGGAAGGGCAGCTGCAGAACCCACATGGCAGGACTGTGACCTCACATAGCCTACATGGCAGCTCTGGAGCAGCTGTCAATGAAAAAGTAGCCTGGGAACCTGCCCACACCACACCCCCTGGAACTCCTAACCCAGCCTCTGACTGGCTACATCACCCCTCACTCCTGCCTAGAGAGACTGAGTGTTCAGTGACAGATGTCCTGCCTGGAAGGGGTGGCCACAGGTTGGCAACACACATAAATACAGCAGCACATGGGCTGGATTTCCTCTTGCTTTCCTGGGACCTGCCTCCACTATGTGAATCTGGACTTCATACGCCTTTTTGGGGGTAGCTATTTAATAATCTGCTTTTCTCTTATTCTCTTCTCTTTTTCTCTATCTTTACTCCTTTTCCTTATCTTAATCTCTTTTCTCTTAGTCTCTTGCTTAACTCCTTTTTCTTCTCTTAGTCTCTTTTCTTACATAATATTTTGCGTAACTTAAAACCAGTGTGTTGGATTCTGGGTCAGTGCTTTGTGGAATGCTCTACTTGGCTGTTTGTTACCTCTTTAAATTTTTGCCAAGATCTCTTATTTTTGCCTCTATTTCATCTAAAATTAAACATATCTCCTGGGAAAACATGTGCAGTGTTTTATCTTTACATGATCTCGAGGTATTAAAAAACGAAAGGCCCTACAAAAGTTCGGTGGGCAAACTTCTGGAGTCTTAAATATATTTTTAAAAGTAATGTTCCCAATTGAGCTTGTGGCTCAGTGGCCATATGGGAGACAGTATCTCAAGCCTTAATGAAGCCCAGATAGACAATGTCCATTGCTTTCCCCTCATGCATCAAGCTAATTACTTCATCATAGAAGTTTATCAAAAGTTTATAGTGGGACTATTTTGAAGAAAAAGACAGTGTTACCATTTTGAGTGACTACCAGTTAAAAGTCTCTTACTGGTGTGTTTCTTGTGGGGAAGAAGATTTAAGGCATCCAAAATCTCTCTATATCAGTTTCTATGTCCATGGCATGTAGCTAGATAACAATATTGCCAGATACATTAGGCTTCACTGATGACTTAATTTACAGTAAAACTTAAAAAAATCCTACATGTAACATGAGCATTTCAGTGATATTCTGTTGATAGCAAATCACTCAAAATTAATCACATTTTGATTTCACCACTTGCTTCTATATCTGATAACTACATGTTCAATACTCCTTCTGGCTCAAAATATGCAAAGGTCTCTTAAATAGAATAATAACTTTTGAGTAATTGGAAATTCATATAAAAAAATTAAGACATCTTTCTTACCATGTTTTTAACTAATACACTTTAAAACATCAAAATGGAAGTTTTTATAATGTCTAAACCTAGAGGCAATGAATCATCTGAAAGGACAAATGCTTCACAGAGCTTTCTCTTATGAAATTTAAAATCTATTTCTAGCAGAATTATTTTAAGGCACAATTTTCAAGTTCTACTCCATACTTCATACTTTTACTGTGTTCCACACCTAAATACTTTAAAGACTGATGAAATATGTTACTCATACCAGGTTTCACCACCAGCTTTGTCATCCTCCCAGTCTTTTCAGGTAAAAGGAAATCAGTACATGAACTTAAAAGAAAAAGATTTTGTTACTGAAAATAAAGTACAAAAAGTGAAAAAGATTCAGTCTTCTCATATTCAAAAACTTTTTTTTTAATGTGTTTTATGCGTGGAGGAAGGAGTCTTCACACACTTTTACAATAGATCATAAAAAGCACGGAATTATGGAGAAATAAATTACTTTGGCATGTGTTATAAAAAGCTAGTCCTATGATTGTATCATGAATGTAGTCTCTTATAAAGAAAATTCTGTTTATTGTCATAAAAAGTATGATAGTTCATTAATGTCCATTCTCATCTCTGCCTTTTTCATGCACTTATCATAATGTGTTTGCAGGATTTTTGAATAACAAGGTTAACAAGGATAGATATGGTAAATAAACCCTTTGCAAAGGGAACTTTATCCCATATTTGCTACAACTGTTCCAGGTACATTTTTGTCTGAAAAGTATTGACCATTGTCAGTGACAAGGTATCACAGGATATGTGCCAGTACACTGATTAGTGTCACTGATCATTAATTTTAAATTCTTGTGAGTGTCATGCAAAGCTAAAAGACTTGATGTACAAGGCTTTTTAAATTTTTATGAAATACAAATTCTCTGTGTACACTTCCTCTCCTTACAGATTTGAATGCCAGTTTTCACGTGTTTTTAGTTTCAAACAACACAATTTGAAAATATTTCTCTCTCACTCCTCCTCCTTAACTGGACAGGAGGAGAAAATAAAATTAAAATGCTCCTGCATCAAGATGAGGACAGAGAGATTCCCTACCACTTACTGACATGGGCAAAAGAGACTCAACTTAAAGAAAAGTGATTTCATTGGTCATTTATTAAAGTGCATTTGGGTAATGGAGAAAAAGATCTTCTTTCCACTGCTTTTCTAGGTTTGGTTTCACTTCTTTACTGACATCTCTACCTATTCACTCTAAAAAGCACAGGGGGATAGAAAATGGGGACTGTTGTCATTTCGCAACAGTTCCTCTCTGAAACTCCTTCCTCCTCACACTTTTCCATTTTTCTGGTATGGGGTCCTCCATAGGCTGCAGTGTGGATACCAGCTACACAGTGATCTCGTCCATGGGCTTCAGAGGAATCTACTCCAGCACCCGGAGCACTTCTCTTTCCTTCTCCAACCTTAGTGGCTCTCACATAATTTTTCCCTCACTCCCTCACACCTTTTGTCCCTCTTACCTCAATTCCATGCAGTTCCATAGCACTGTGCCATTTCTTAACTATGTTTTCCCTGAAGTGCTTAGCTGTTGACATCACAAGTGTCTTGCTGTGCGTCCATTGAAATTGTCTGGAACTGGACGGAACTAGCTGTGACCAGTGTTCCAAACAGCAGCCTCTGGCCTTTCTTCTCAGACAATATCCCTACTGCCAATGCTTTACATTGACACCTGGTACTCTGGTAATATTTACTTAAGAGATTACTCCAGGTAGATTAATAGTGACTTTAGAAATAAAGTGTCATGTCTCTGTTTCAGTTACATTTCATGTAGTTATATATTTGCTTTCCTAAAACATTGTTTCTTTACTTAATATATCATAAGTATTGTCCTTACATGAAATCTATTTTAAATAGGTATTTCAAATCTGATATCCTGGGACCAGTATAGGATCACTGCCCAGTTGTGTAGGGATGAGTTGAGGAAGACCAAGGTGCTGCTGGAGCTGAACTTGTCAAGGGACACAAAGAGTAACAAGAAGGACTTCTACAGGTATTTCATCCAGAAAAGGAAGGTCAAAGGAAGTGTGACCCCACTGATGAGCAAGGCTGGGAAACAGGTGAGGAGAAGACTGAGGTACCCAACAACTTTTTTCTCTCAGTCTTCACTGGCAATCTCTCTTCCAGCATCTCTTGAATGGGTGAACTGCAAGATATGGACTGGTGGAACAAAGTTCCTCACTACATAAGGGAAAATCAGGTTTGTGACTACCTGAGGAACCTAAATATACATAAACCTATGGGACTGGATGAGACACATCCCAAATTCCTGAGGGAATTGGCTCATGAAGTTGCCAAGTTACTTTCCATGATATTTGAAAAGTCATGGAAGCCAAATGAAGTTCCTTGTGAATGGAGAAAAGGAAATATTGCACCCATTTTTAGAAAGGGTAGAAAGTGTAACTTGGCACTTGGGCTTCTAAGACTATCTGCCTTGGCCCACCAATCCAGCCTGTCCAGATTCCTCTGTGTAGCCTTTCTACCCTCCAGCAGATCAACACTCCCGCTTTACTTGGATTCATCTACAAACTGTCTGAAAGTGCACTCAATCCCCTTTTCCAGATCACCGATAAAGATAATAAACAGGACAGGTCCTGATACTGAGCCCTGGAGACCACCACTTGTGACTGGTCAGCAACTGGATTTAACTCAATTCACTCTGGACCCAACCATCCAGCCAGTTTTTTACACAACATAGAGTACTCCCATCCAAGCCATGAGCAGGCAGTTTCCCCAGGAGATTGCTGAGGGAAATGGTGTCATCTTTCCTGAAGACTAGGTAAACAACACCCACAGCCTTTCTCTCATCCACTTAATGACCTTTTCATAGAAGGACATCTGGTCAGTCAAACAAGACCTACCTTTCACAAGTCCATGCTGACTGGGCGGCTGTTATGATCCCATTAGTGAGAGTTGCCTCTTCCTGAATTAAGGTGTAAAGGAGGCCATATGCCAAAGTCAATAGTACAGATTTTATTTAACAGTAAATGAGAGGTAGAGATATAGAAATAAATAGAAAAGGGGGAAGAGGAAAGAGAGAGAGAGAGATCAAGCGGAAGGTAGTCACCACCAGTGGATCCCGTAGCATCCCATTGATTCTTCTTCACCTTGAACTTCTTGGTGGTGGGAGTCCAGGAGTGGTTCTTCTTGGGGCACCACCTTTATGCAGTCCAAGTTCTGAGTACCCATGGAGCACAGAAATCATTGCCATAATTTGAGGCGATATGTGTATGAGAAGTTGCTTCCTTTCCAACAGTCTGCCGCAGTGGGAATTGTTGTCTGGATACATTAACCAGGATGTGCTAACCAGACCTTACCTCCATCAGGCCTGGAATTAGCTCTTTCCTGTTGCAAATTCCTCCATTCTATTCTTATCTCAAGTTCCCACTGTGGTTGTTTGTCTTATGGTAAGTCCCTTCTGTGGTCTTGACACTGTTTGAGACAGGTAACGGTGCTCTTTAAGTCCTTACAATATGATCTTCCAATTGTCCTGAACATGCCATCAAACTTATCTGCTCCATAACCTTCCCCAGCACCGAGGTCAGACTGAGACACCTGTAGCTCTCCAAATCCTCCTTCCAGCTCTTCTTGTAGACTCAACCTTACAAACAATTGCAAAGAGCTGCCAAATATAAATGTCTATATTAGGAGGAACAGGACAGACATCACTGGCTCTGTTGAGTACAATTAATATTTAGTTGCCTGAAATCAGAGTCTATTCTATTTCAGATGCTCTAGGTTTCTGTCTGTCATACCAGATGGACCTCCTGTAGGTCTTCTGTCATATCTGCCACTCCCATGGTCAGGTCGCCAGCTCTATGACAGCTTGAATGGCATTAGACACTTAATGTGTTAGCAACTTATTTCATGCAAGATCATCGTTAATTCTAATACATTATGGACATACCCTACCTATCAAAATCCTCATTTGAAAGCTTTTAGGTCCTGAGTCCTATTTTTAGATTCTGGGTGAAAAGATCATTTAAACATCTATAAATTAGAATGTAGTATAGAATAGAGCAACCCTGGAATCAATAGTAAGTGTAATTTTCTGCTGGAATAATAAGAAGTACTACCTCTTTTGTAATAGGGAATGACTCATTCCTCACCTCATCTGCTCCCTAAGTGCTCATACCAAAGGGGGAACTAATAGGGACAAACTCTATATCCTTGTAAACAACATGGGATTACAATAAATTTTCAGATGGGGTGGAAAATAGCAGGTAGAGTCCTTATTCATCCACTTAATTATGCTTGGGATCTGTGAAGAACAAGTTCCCCACATTACAGATTTTGAGAAAAAAATTACTTGGTAGGTTATTTCAGGTATAATAAACTCTCAAAATATTTTAACCTGGCTGTATCCTTAGCTTTGATGTTCATAAAGCAATACTTTTTAATTGTCTATTTTCATTTAAACATTCTTGCAGTGTATAGATCATTAGAGCTTCTTAAAAGTTCATTTGTGTTTTAATAATCCATATGAGTTCTTGGCATCTCTGTAGAAGGATCATGCTGTGAAATCTTAATTCTTATGCTATTATGGAAAACTTGTTTTGTTCACTTAAAAAATCTCATTTAGTTTCTTTATAAATGCTTTTTGCCTTAATCACTGAAAGATCTCCAGGCAGATTACATCAAATTGCCTAACTGTTCTTGCTAATAAAGGTAAAGAATAACTAAAATGGCACCGTATTTATTTATGTTATTTCCTATGAAAAACATTTAACACCTTGAAAACAATTAAGGAAAAAAAGCAATGGAATGAATGATGTTAGAAAAATATACACACTAAATCTATATTGCACAAAGTTGGATAATATAAGCTTGTTATTTGATGCATTTTAAAGAGAGTTCTGCCTAAGCTTTCAACTGAAGGAACAGTGAAGGAATACTGTTCAATGCATCAGATATTAAATGTAGTTTGCAGTACACAAAGTAATTGAAAAGAAAAGTAATGTTCAACACTCAAAACATTCTATCTATCAAATTTTTAGACTGACTTCTTATCAGAAACATATGCATATCATTCTACATCATCTCAAACAGATTGTGCAAAATAGTATCTTGCAACAAAATATACAATAAAAATAAAACCTAAAAAAAAAGATCAACCAACAAATATTTTTATCAAAAGAGAAGTTAAGAAAGGAAATGATGTATGAATCTCTTCCAGTTGCGAGTTCCCCCGAACAATTCTTATAAGCAGTTATATTACTATTAGTATAGTCAATAAAAGGTCTAAATTCCCAAGGTCTAAAGTCACAAGGTTTAAAGTCACAAGCAAGTCAGGTATGCTAATGTTGGATTCTTCACTAAATAAAATTTTTAAAGCTTGTGGAAGACTGAAATCTGACTTCGTAAAATCATGCTTTTATGCTGGATGCAAGAATTGATTTTTCATTAGTTGTATCCAGAGTGTAGTGTTTTTGTCATGATAGTGAAAAATAAAAAAAAGATAAAGTTGCAATATTAGCATTCAGTTTTAAAAAAATAAAGAACAGTATCTGAAAAAGCTGTTTTCTTGCTGATGAAAAATCTGAAAGGAATATCTGTCATTTTTATTTGTCATTTTTATTTGTAATAGTCTGTGTATGGAGATTTAGTAAAATTTATTATTTGTATCTTGAGGAGACTCCACAAGCTCAATAAGGGACTAACATGTCCTTGTCATAAGAACAGCACAATTAATTATAAGGAAGATAGTACTTATCAAATATTTTACAGTTGAACAAAATTAATAAAACAACTAAAAAAAAAGCAAGGAAAAAAAAAAGAAGAACAAGATGAATAGTGTATCTTGCCCTGGAAATAAAGTATAATAGAATATGAATAATCACTTTCACTGATACTGAAATTGGAAATTTGAATTGGGGTTAATCTCAATTGAAAGCACCACCAGAATAGATATTGAGGCTAGCTGGAGATCTTAAAACTAGCAAGACTCTTTGCTAATCAAGGTCTTACCCATAATCAACAGAACAAGAGGGGACAGCTTTGAAGGTTGAATCATCCTGTCTCAGAATTGCTTTTGCCTGCTTTTTTTTCCCCCCATAAACTACATAAGGAATCTGTGTGATTTGTTTTCTTTTTAAGGTTTTAAGTTTAAAATAGCTATTCATAAAGGCATGAATCTTATCCTTTCCATTTGTTGATTAATTAGCTTCTAACTGGCTGCTTTTTCTGGTACTATCGTTGCATTAGATCTATTTTAACAGAATTGAAAAACCATAGAAGAAATTAATCTGTGGAGATCAATAGGATCCAATTTGACTGTAATCCAAATTTTGTCCTGCTTTGTTATCATGGTATCAATATCCTATTGTATCTTTTATTCTTAGATTTTAATAAATTTCTTTTCACTTTAATATGTTTATTGTATTGAGTGCAGATGTTCAGGTATTGGTAGTGCATGGCTGTAGGTGTGGCCTCTGTGAGGAATGGCTGGAGCTGCCCCATGCTGGACACAGCTGGTTCCAGGCAGCTTCATCAAACCCACTGCAGTGCACAGCTGAACCCCATAGCCAAGGTGATGGTGGCACCTCAGGAAAAACACATTTGAGAAGTGGAAAAACACTGTAAGGTAGTGAGGAGTAATGTGTGAGAAAGAGCCCTGTGGACACCAAGGTCAGAGAAGAAGGAAGTGTTGGTGCTCCAGACACCGGAGCAGACGTTCTTCTGCAGCTCCTGGAGAAGGCCAGGGTAGTTATTTCCCTGCAGACCATGAAGTATCCCATGTTAGCAGTTAGATATTTCCTGAAGAACTGATGCCTGTGAGAAGGATCCATTCTGGAGCAAGGAAAACAGATGAGAAGTAAGGAGCACCATAGAAGGACTGTTAGGAACTGACCCTAATCTCCCATTCCCCATCCTGCCAGCGCTGTCCACGGGGGAGGAGTTACAGGAGTTGCAAAAGAAAAAATGAGTTTAAGCATGGGAAAGGGGCAAGGTGTTGTTTACTTTTGTCTGTTTCTCACTGTCCTACACTTTTAGATGGCAATAAATTTTTCCCAAGTTAAGTCCGTTTTTGTGATGACATGCCCATGTGGAGGGTTATGTCCCTTGGCTTAACTAAACTCACAAGTTTGTCATCTTATTTTCTCCCACTGTTTTGTCAAGGATGGAGAGTGAGAGAGCATCTGAGTAGGCATCAGGAATCCAGTCAAAGTTAACCTAACACAATGCTAATAAGAAAAGAAAGACAGCAGGGACTACCAAAATATTTATTTGCTCAGTTTATTTTTCTTTCTTGCCTTTTTTTTTTCCTGAGTTCAAGATGAAAGACTTGAGATTTAACTTAAAGAAATCAAGATAGAAAAATTAAATTGAGTAATTCTTATATTAGTCTGATTGCTAACATATAAAAGCAGAAAAGAAATTACTTAAAGATGTATATACAGTGTGAACTTTCAAAGCTTCAGTTCAGGCACTGAGACTAAATTCATTTAGTTGTAACCTTGGACAACCTTTGATTTTTCCAGCAAGTTTTCAACAACTGCTCATTCTGTGAAACAATACTATTATTTAAGTATGTTTGTAATGTTCTTTGAAATAAGTAACTTTTATAGACCCTACTAGACAGAATGAAACAAAATATTGCAGAATGTTACATGGGTATACTTTATTATAACCCACCCCTCAAAGTACAGAACCAGTATTGTATTCTCTGAGAAATACTTCAAGGTAATGTAAAGTTCAAACCAGGTTGTAACTTACAGGCTGGCAGGTTCATAAGCTTGCTTGCTGCAAATGCCAGAATATTTAACCATAATATATTCTTAATATAGTTATTTTCTTCCAAGTGTCCAATGATTTTCTAGGTTCATTTTTTATTTGTTCTGTGTTATTCAGAAGAGATAAGAGAAGAAAAAGCAGAAAAGAAATTTACCTGAATGCATTCCTAATCTCTGCATTTACCAAACAAGCAAATAACAACAAAAAAAATCATATATATCATCTGTGCATAAAAAATCTAAATATCATTTGCCTTGGAAGTTTTCACAACACTTGGAATAACTAAATGTGATATCAAGGATTCATCATGTGTGCAATGTAATTTAATAAGGACCCTATTATCTGAGATCTAAACTGTTGTTCTCAGAAATCTAGACAAGTACTTCCTCAGAAATATCCATGACTAACTCCAACAACATGTAAACTCCTTGTTGGCAGTTACAGTGTACAACTTTAGAAAAATACATTTGTAACAAGAGCAGATGTTTTTCTTTAGGTTCATAAATAGTTCAACTTGATGGATATATGTTTAAAAATGTAAAATTTCCCTTAGACCTAAGTACAAAGCAGAGATAAGAAAAATGGAAATTCAGTAAATTAAAGGTCAAACCCATTATATGGCAGTAATCTGAATGTCAAATCTACCTTTCCTAGAGTTTTTCCTGTCTTTTTCTTCCTAATTGTATTTGTCCAGTCTTTCACTTTGGCCTTTTCCTTTATTGTAATATGACTTCTCCATGGTTAGTTACTTTTCCATCTTCTGTCACTTTGTTTCAGCAGTAGAAAGATAATAAGATTTCTCTTTTTCAGTATTTTTTTCCCCTCGATTTTTTCCTGTTCATTTCAGGAATGGGGGATACAGTCTAGGCAGTCTAGATAGAGTCTAGATAGAATACAGTCAAGTATTTCTTTTGCTTTCCTGAAATCATCCCAGGTATTTTTAATTTTTAGTCTCTGTTCTCACTACCACATATATGAAGAAGCTTATTTCTTTATTTGCTCTTTTAGTTGTTTCATATTTTTCCTTATTTTTCAATATACTTTCCCATTGTTTCAGATTTTTTATTTCCTCCATTTTTCTTCATCAAGAAAATTCCAAATCCTGCAGGTAAGACAGAATAACTTGCAACCATACAGTCTAAGCACTACCTTAATGATCAGTGTCTGCAAAAAGAGAACATGGATGTCCTGGTGGTCTGTGAGTCAGACAAGAGTTAACATTGCATGCTTCTGGTGCCAAAAACCAACCACTTACAGAGGTATATTACAAAAAACATATATTTCAGATCGAGGAAAGGGTTAATTTCTCTTCATTTGATACTTGTGATGCCTTAGTTAGAGAAACATGTCTGGTTGTGGGCCCCCCAATGCGTAAGATGTTTATTGAGCTAAAATGTATTTCATATGAGGAAATACTGAGGAGGCTGGGTTAAACTGCCTGCAAGAAGGCTTGGGAAGAACTAATCATGATCTTCTACCACCTAGAGGGTTATAGTACAGAAAGGACTAGACTTGACACGGATGTGCAGGGAAAAGGAAACAAAAATATGTTTACAAGTTGTAATAACGGAACAATAGGAATGGTTAAGGCATTGTCTCTTATATAATCCTAATAGACAGGCTGTTGATGTACAGTCTGAACGAGCAGACAGTGAGATGGGTTGGAAACTGCTTGAATGGGCAGGCCCAGAGAGTGATGACCAGTGGCATGAAGTATAACTGAAGGACAGAGTAACTAGTGGTGTATGACAACAGTCAATAGTGGCTCCAGTCCTGTTTAACATCTCCATTGATACAGATGATACCAGAGGGTGTACCCTCAATAAGTTTTCTGATGACGTAAAACTAGGAGGAGCCGCTGATACGCCAAAAGTTTGTGCTTTCATCCAGAGGGACTCCATATGACTGACTAAATCCCTAGAGGTAGAATATGATTCACTAGATAAACACCTAAAATAGAAGAAGACTCAGAGAAGATGTGCAAGGGCCACGAGCCTATTAAGCTCAGCGAATAATACAGGATGTGACTGACCATAGTTGTTGCAAAGAAACTCACTTTTATGTCAACTGGGGAAGCCACACCTGGAGTATCATGTCCAGTTCTAGAACCTCAGTAGAGAACGAGTGCAGAGAGATGCCAACAAAATGCCACAGAGAGGATGAAGAAACTGGAGCACTCTCATACGAGGAAATGTGGAGACAGTTAAGGCTGTTTAACCTAGAGAAGAGAAGGCTTGGAGGAATCTCATCAGTTGATGAGAGGATGCAAGGAAGACAGAGCCAAGCTCTCTTTAGTGGTGCCAGGGACAGAACCAGAGGCAATAGGTACAGACTGAAATATGGATGGTTCTGTCTGAACATCAGGAAACGCCTTTCTCACTGTGAGGGTGACTGAGCACAGGCACTGGTTGCCTGAGAAGTTTGTGTGGAGTCCCCCTCCCTGGAAGTATTTAAAAGCTATCTGGGCATGGTCCTGGGCACACAGCTCTAGATGGCCTTTCTTGAGTAGGAAGTTAAACAGAAGTCCCTTCTAGCCTCATCCGTTTTGTGTTTCCATGGTCTTAGTCCCAGAATCGTGACAGTAAGAGCTTTTATAACTTGACTTAAAATTATGTGTTAAGCAGAGAATAGGGGAAAAAATACCCCAATGCTAATTGTAGTTGTTTGTATTGCTAGGAAGATATATTGGACTGGTTGAAGCTGGATGGATTGGAGGTATATTGCTGACTGGGATGGAGACTTGTAGCCAGATAGAAATTGTGGAATGTGAAGAATGTCATGATCACCAGGGAACACAGGTATATTTTGAAGAGAATGCACTAAACTATCTAATTGTGATTTTCTACCTGAAAAAAAGGAGATTTCATAATCAGTTTGAGATTTCCAAATATCTTCTCTGGATTTCTGTATTCTCAGGTTGAAATTCATTCAGTTGTTGTTAATTCAGAAAACCATTTCCTCCCAGCCCAAGAAAGGATTGGATAATGACAAACACGCCTTTCTGTCAATCTCACATTTCTTTCTGAATGGAAATATTGAATCCAGCCCATAATATAGACCAAGTCAACACACAACCAAGTTCAAACTAATGCCTGTATAGAGTGGATGGTCAGGAGATGGGAAGATAGAGTTTAAAGCAATGTTAAAATATTGGTTGAAATTATGTTGGAACTCGTATGTACACCATGGTATACAGCATGGACCTGGGCTGAAACACTTCCCAGTTGTATGTCTTGCTGAAGACACGGATTAAAGCTGCACATGCACTTTCTTTTGGAATACAGTCTTGGGAAGGAGCATTTGGGAAGGAACCATATTGTACCCTGGCTGAATGATAAGAGAACAAAAATTGTAAGGCACAGAGAAAATTACACACTTTTCCCACAGTGTGAACACAAATAATAAAAAAAATCAAATAATATTAATGTCTTCCTTTGATCTTGACACATCTCTTTGATGAGCTAGCAATCACAACATCAAATATTGTTGAGGGATCCACAAGCATAAAAATTGATGAATACCCTTTATATATTGAGAGTATGAATCATCTCTCAATGTCATTAATGGTTTTTTCTCTGAATTCTGATCATGCTCAGTCCTAAGTATTAACTTCAGTTGCAGAAATATGTTAACTCCTTAATTTTGCTTATAATTAGCAGTTTTTCATCTAAAGGGTACTTAGCTCTCCTGGATCTTCAGTGATGGTTTAGTTGTGTCATGTTAAAATCATAAAGAGAAAGGAATGAGACTTTTAGGGTCTTACTGAAAATAATATTTATTGAGTTTTTTTAAAAATCATGCCTATTTTTTATTATGTTCTTTTTTTAAAAGAAAGGCAACTTGTATTTATCGCATGGCTACTGCTAACTTAGCATACCTCTAATGCATGGTCAGATCTCAATGTTTATTTGAAGCCATTTTTAGCTTTGTACCTGCCTTTGTAAAATGCAGGATGCCTGCTGAACCATAAAACAAAACAATTACATTCCAACCCTATCAGCTCCTTGTTCATAAAACTTCCCTTCCATTCCTTCTGTGCTCTCAGAAAGGATGAGAAAGATGAATAAAGGAGTTCAGACAAATAGTTAAATCTACTTCTGAATCAAAAGTTAAAAAAAAATCATATGTTAAACTTGTCATGAGTTTCAACCTGTGTTGTTTGTATAAACACTTATTTAAACTGGCTACAATATTTTTTTTGTTGTTTTTATTTTTTTTTCCAATTTATTCTAATCATCTTGAGCCCCATCATCCTGAAAATTGACCTTAAATACCATTATTTTCTTGGCAAAAGAGGTGTTCTTGCACAGTGGGCAGCAGAGCAAGAGACATAATTCCAAGGGGAATTTCAAGTGACTAATTCCATGAGTAAAAGGCAAAGGAAGAATTATATCAAATGAAATGGTGAAAAAATGAAGTTTTGTTTGTAAGTTAGAGTGGAAATATAATAGAATGCAGAGCAGTCAAAGGTACATACTGGATGCACAAAGGAATATATCACTTTATGGGAAAATCATAGTTATTTGTATTCTCAGCAAGCAATGGTGTTAATTGATATGAATTAACAAGAAATTCAAGTAGGTGCCATGGAAATTCTTTTTATTTCATGTCTTCATTCCTGTGCTTGTCATGTATTCGGTAAACTGCAAAGATCTCCTTTCATGTAGCCATTCAGACTGTACAAAAGGTTCAGAGTCCTGCTTTGCAAGTGATTGTCTAATGTTTGTCAAAAATCTGCTGGTGTGTACTTTGTGGAATTAAGCAACACACATA
Organism: Corapipo altera; assembly: GCF_003945725.1. Classification (NCBI taxonomy): domain Eukaryota; kingdom Metazoa; phylum Chordata; class Aves; order Passeriformes; family Pipridae; genus Corapipo; species Corapipo altera. Next base: position 61,190,046 of record NW_020884872.1, read on the forward strand.
AAGCTAAACACTTGATCACATTCTGCCTTTGTTAAAATCTGTCTATTTTTAATAAAGATTTGGATTGAAAATTGTTTGAAATGTTGTCTCCTTAATGTTTACTGAGCTCCCCAAAGTCAAGACTATCATTTGGTTAGAACCAGACGATCTTTAAGGTCCCTTCCAACCTAAACCATTCTGTGAGTCTATGAATTGAAAAATAAAAAAGAAATTAAAAAAAAAAAAGGGGATGCAAGAAAGGAAGGGAGGATGTGTTTCAAGTTAGCACGAAAAACTATGCAAGAAGCATGTATGAAACCGTATGTTCAGAAACATGAAGTTCTAATAGAATCTTTACTTCCCACATGCTCTCATGCTCTTTAGGCATTTAAAACAGACTATTATAGCTCTGAAATGTTACACAAAATAAGAATAATACTTCTAATACTCTTTTCATAGAGGAAAATAAGAGTTTGAAAGCAAAATACAAAGGCACAAGGTCACCCGTAGAAATTTTATTTCCTCATATGTCATCTTGCAGCCTAGCTTTTTGGGACAAGTTCTGCAAGCCATACTGACAAAAACGTGTTTCTAAATACCCTGGCCAGGAGCTGTTGTCATAAGCATTTCCAAATTACTGTGTCTACAAAGCACTGAATTAATTGGGCATGATATATTTTTGGCAAGTGACTTCATAGAATGTAGCATAATGTCATGAAATCTACCAGCCTGAACTGCACTGTTTGTAGAGGTGACAGTCTCATGGGAATATTTTTAAACTCTGAATACATGCAATTTACATTGAAAGTAAACTGTTGGCTCTTACTAATGCAACCTCATTTCTCTCCCTCTTTTTCAATAGCCAAACCTGATAAACTGAGGTTTTTTTCACTTTTAGATCACTTCGCTCACAACTTAAGAAGAAAGAATCAAATAAGAATATCCCATCTAAACTCACAGCACCCAGGTAAAAAATCTAGAAAATACTCTGAGCTCTGGTCCTATAGCTACAGTACAAAACTAGAAATGGCTGGGAAATTTAATTTAGTTTTATTATATGCTAGCTTTAAAATACCAAAAGAATACATGTATACATACCTCTTTGTATGTATGTTTATGTTTCATATATGTAAATATGTGTTCATCCAAATGTGTTTCTGTTTCTTATTTATGGACTTGCTGAAGTACTTAATATGTATCAATTTTATGAATTAAATGTCTGTGAACAATGATTAAAGAAAGAATCTAGTTTGTTTCAGAGTATAGTTCTATAGTGTTAACAATTGCTGTTTCAAGATGGTGATCTCAACATCAACCCTGTAATTTAAAAATCAGTTTGCAACTGATGAGCTACTTCAGACTGTGACTCTATGGCCACTGTACAGAATCAATGGTGTATTTAACTGAAGTACTAAATTTCACACTAATTATTCTGTAAAACTTTATCTAAAAAACATCATTCCTGAGACAGATATCTATATAGATGTTCAACTCAAGAAAATGAAATTTTTCTCCAAATTGATTAAGTTGATACCAAACTTTAATAAATTAATTTTTTGTATTTTAATTATTACTTAATCTAATTTTATTAACTATTGCTCACTTAAAAGATACACAATAATCCAAATTTGTAATGAAATATTACATCAGGAAATGTATTTTACAGGAACATCTTCATATTGAATACATTCAGGAAATAACATTATCAAAACAAATTGTTTTATCATTCCAATTTGAGATGGTAAATGTTACATTTTGAATAAGTAAAAATGTATCACTTAACACCATTGTTCCACATTATTTTACATAGTAGGAAACATCTAATATTCTATACATCATATTTTTTACTGTATTATAATATTTTAACATAAAATGTGAATCATTTGTGTTTTAAGATGAGATAAATGTTAAAGTAATGACATTTTTCTAAAGAACAGTTATTTTGTTTTCTACTAACTAAATTACATACTTGCTGCCTTCTAACCTACAGTGGTGCCAAGCCTTGAAAGGTATCAAGGTGAATCATAACTTCTGTCATAGTTTGAATCGGACTAAACGATGAGGCTAAACAATAACGTCACTGCATTTTTTTAAATATTGCTGTTACAATTATAATTAATAAAAGAAATAGAGAGTAACCACACACGACAAAATGATGACATTTGCAAGAATAGAATAAAAGAGAAAGAGAGGCACCAGATCAACAATTTTACACAAGTAAACAATTTGATAGCACCTTATAGCATGTTATAGTTTAGGTTAGTAATGGTCTTATTAGGTCCATTTCCTATCCATTGCCAAGGTCTTCACGTGTCTTTTAACAATTATTTTTTTTTACACATTATAATAAACTTTCTCAGAGGACACATACAGACATTTCAGTGAACAACAGATGAAAACAATAGCTAATGAGAGAGCAATAAAGGCTGGTTCAATTTTCACAGTAAAAGTAAGTGTTAATACATTGATCCCCTATACCAAACTACACATTTCCCTCAATGAGAGATGGGCATTTTGGTAGCAATGTGATGGAGAACAAGAAGTCAAAAGAAGCCTCTATCTAAGTAGTACTGTGAAAAAAACAATTACAGCATATAGATACTGCAAGAGTGTCTGGACCAAAGAAGAACAGCTGTCATAAACAAAGTACTTGATGAACTGAACTGTATGAAAGGAGAAAAACTATGTTACAATTATTGCAAATGTAGAATGTGCTGCAAATGTAGAAATTGTATGTGCAAATGTATGTGCAAATCCAGAACAAGAGTAAGGTTATATATTTTGAGCAGCATCCAAGCTTTTGTAAGAGGAGGTGAGTTACAGTTCTTTAGAGTTATTAAAACCGTAGAGCAAATTAGTGTTTGTTTCTATACGTGCAACATCCAAAATCTATATTACTTTCCATTGGATAACAGTGTTGCTGGATTAGAAATGTTAACTTCTTTGGAAAATGTAAAAGTCTACATGCTGAAGATTGTCAAGACAAAGCACTCTCTGTCAAGCTTGTAACGTAAAAGAAACTCTGCAGTGTTATTTTTCTACTGTTCTACTTATCCTCTCTGAATTCATTAAGCTAAATTCTTTTTTCCTTTTTTTTTGTACCAACATATGAAACTTAAATGCATTATAGGAGGTGATATGTAAATGCTAAAGGACTCAGACCTTTAAAAAAAAAAAAGAAAGAAAAAAAAGACAAAAAGACAAAAAGGAGAGTCTCTATTCCTTCTAATTTAAAAGCTTTTGTCACAGTTCCAAACAAACAGGTAGGGAGGGAAGTGAAATAAAGTGACACCTTTGATGAAAAGATATCTTGAAGTCAGGATGAACCATCCAACTCTTAGACCTACTCTAAAAACTATACTGATTCACTATACATATATGTTACCCATTGTTTATTAGTTAAAAACAAGATTAGAGATTTAATCATATACAGAATTTAAAAACCTTTCCAAAGGGTATTTTTTCAGGTAATACCTGTCATTATTACTGAGAAGACACTGAAATATGAGATATTTTGATTTTTAACTGTGGGTATCTAAAGGAAAGATTCTTTCCAGTGTGTGTTGTAAAAAAAAAGAGCCAGTTGAGCCTTAAGGAGGCTGAAGAGGAGGAAGGACTGGATAATAGAATGGACCAAATGTCTATCTGTAAGTATGAATAGACCAGGGAAGAAGGAAACTCTATTTTTGAGAAAAAAACCAAAAAACTCAGTTTTTCAAATACTGAGTATAGATTATTAAAGGGCAATCAAGATAATGTATGAGGAAATAGGGGATGAAAATTAAATCAACACTGAGGACAGAGATTTGTGAGTCGTCATCATCATGGTAGATGACATATAACTTCATATGGTGATAAGACAGAGAGAACTAAAAATGAAGCTCTGAAGGACAAAATCTTAATAAAAAACAGACAATGGGAAAAGAATAACCAAAGGATATTTTGCAGGAGAAACTGGAAAGGGAGATGGGAAATCCACAGGAACATAGGGTAACAGAAGTTATTTAATATATTAACTGCTTTGCTAAGACTATTTTGTTGTCTGCTATGTACTGTTTCAGTGAAACCTGGTTTTAACAGCCTGGAATTCACAGGTTTAGCAAATTAATGAGCATTAATATTGATACAAGAAAAGCTATCGTCAGGAAGGTTGAGTTGGCAAGATGGGAATAGCTGCTATTTCTGTCTAAAAATAATAAGTTTTTTAAATCTTGGGGTTTTTTGAATTTACTTTTTTTTTTTAATATATGTAGCTATGTGTTATTGATAGCTGTCATATGCTGTCCACTGCTACATGGATTCACTTTTGTTACGGGCATTGCCAGATATTAAGTGGTCGGTCCTGTTTTATACACTTGCAGTTTGAAAACTAATTGAGAGCTTGGAGATTAACTAGAATTGGCTGCCAAAGCATATTTAGTCACAGATATATTTGATGTGTTCACGACCTCTCTGCTTCACATCACTCATGAGAAGGATACAGCTGGCTGAAATTCCCATGGTGCCTGGCAATTGGATGTTGCTGTCACTGTGGTAACTGCTTTGTCATTAATAAGTTGTTTGTAGGGAGCCATTTAAGCATAAAGAGTTTAACTGGACCCAACTGTCTGCCAAAATACCACCATGACCTGTCTCACACTGACAAGACCAGGGCTCTGATCTGGTGTGGTTTTGATCATTTGTCTTCATATCTATCTCCTTTTCAGCTTATCTGGCCCACTCACAATACACATTGTACACAATAGGTATTTTATCCTTGAATAAGAAAAATAGAGCCTGACCTGAGACCCGAGGTACTAGTACAACATGAAAGAACAGTAACAATGTAGTGATGACAGCATCCAGAGAAGGGCCACAAAGATGATCATAGGGCTGGAGCACCTCTCCTATGAAGATGGGCTAAAAGACTTGGGGTCGTTCAGACTAAAGAGGAGAAGGCTCTGGGGAGACCTCACTGTGGCCTTTCAGTACTTGAAGGGGGCTTATAAGAAAGATGGGGACAGGCTTTAGCAGGGAATGTTTTAATAGGAGAAGGGGTAATGGTTTTAAATTAAAAGAGCATCAATTTAGATTAGATTTAAGGAAGAATATTTTACAGTGAGGGTGGTGAAACACTGTAACATGTTTCCCAAAGAGGTGATGGATGCCCCATCCCTGGAAATATTCATGTTCATGTAGGACTGGACTCTGAGCAACGTGATCTAATTGAAGATGTCCCTGCACATCGCACAGGGATTGATGACCTTTAAAAGTCCTTTACAACCCAAACTAGTCTATGATCTTCAAGGAGCATTGTATTCCATGGTGGATTTCATGGAGGTATCTTCTTTTGCAGTGTAATTCAGTGTATTCTGCTCTGTTATTAGTTGTTGTATTTATCCTTATTCCATTACTGAATTGAGCAAAACATAATGTTAAACATCTTAGAACAATGGTGCATGAAGTGGTGTTTTTTCCCCCCACTAATACTAGAATATTATATTACTCCTGTTAAATTTATTCTAAAGTTTTACCAAGGATACTGGTTTATCATTAGTCACTGACCTTAGTCCAACAAAGCTTGTATTTAAAGAATATTTTTTATGATTTGGACACTCAAATAGAACAGAAAATAGAGGAACATGTACCTTCAGTGTTGACAGAATCACAACAAGCAAGGAAGCAAATAGTCAATTTCCATCAAGAACTCTGACACAGAGATAGAACATTTATACTGCAAATAGCAGTAGTCCATCACAGTCATCTGGCTGATGGTCCTGTAGCCATTTATTGTCCAGCAAAAATTCGACATTTACTAAAAGGTAATAAAGAAAATGAGGTAGGTAGGAAACTGTGCTGGTTTAAAGGTAAACCAGCAGGGGAAATGAACTCAACTCAAAAGAGAGATTATAAGTCAGAATAACAATTTAATAAAATAATACAATAAGTATGATTATACAGACAAACAATTGCTTTTAACCCACAAAACCCAAATGCATAACCCAGCACCCTGGGGCATGAACAGAGTGGTGTTCATTGGTCCCCCTGAGTCCAAAGTAAAAGGAGAGTGGAAAACCTGTTGGTGAGAGTGCTGTTGCAGTCCGGTCAAGAGTGGTGATTGCAGTCCAGTCGAGAGTGGTGGTTGTAGTCTTGTTGAAAAGTGGTGGTTGCAGTTCAGTCGAGAGTGGTGGTCTGCAGTCTTCCTCTGGACCCCATGAGTGGTTAAAAAAAGTCCCAAGACTCCAAGATTATATATCCTCCAGTTCAGGCAGGAATGACCATTCCTCAGGGTGGGGTTTCCTCAATGGGCGTGAGGACAAGAACACCCTCCTATCTCACAGGCCTCTTAACACCTAGTTTATAACCTGAGGAGTCAGGTTCTATGGGTAGATAGTGTAAATGGTTCATTGATAACAGTTTCTGGGAAATGGCATGGAAGGCTATAGAATACACAGTTTTGGGTTACACCCATACAGTGATGAACTGGTCCTAGCTGTTCTAACTAGGACAGAAACATAAAGAAAGATCTGACAATGTAAGGTAAGGTACAGTTTTTGACAGAGATAGTTTGGGCTTTTGATAAAACTGGGATCAATTCTCATAAAGGCCAACATGACGCTTTAATTCCTGGAATAACCTTGAAGCGTTCAAATTTACTTGCTAGTAAGGAAATGCTGAAAACTGAGTTGTCAGTGTCTATTATTTGTCATCCAATTCACTTAGAAATAGTTCCGAATAAAGTGAAAATTAGAGTCCCATAAAACATTAGATGAATGCCACCTTTAAATATTCAGGTTAAGTGTGCAGAAGCCCAGTCTTCTAGTATAATTAAAACAAATAGAGTTAGTTCTATACTTTGATTTAGTTCATCCCTTTGTGGTACCTCTTTTGTATCAACTATAAAGAAATATGGATATCTCCATTCCTCACTTAGATATTTCTATTTAATTAGGTGAAATTGAACTAGAAGGGTCTGATTTTTAAATGTGATAAGTCAATTTTGTTTATTTTTAAACTCTATTTGGATTTTAAAGGAAAGTTTAGAGAGGTAAAGAGGGGTTTGCATAATGTTTTTGCATATGCCAATGTCTATATATTCTTTAAAATAAAAAATATATTATTTTTCTATTAAAGGTTGGTAATGGGACCCATATTTCTGTCTTCTCTCCTTAGAGTTTTTAAACTCTGATTTTAAGAATTCTTAGCAGACTCTTTATTGTTTTAATTATATTTCTACCTTTATCAATATAACTTAGGCTAACAATGACTGTGTTTTGAAAACTCACTAAAGTCACACCTAAACTTAAAGCTCTGCAAGAAAACCTTTATTAGGAGAGCTTATCAGGAAAAAAAAATAAAAAGAAAATGCCAAAAAAACCCAAACTTTTAAAAATTACTACTGAGGAGACTTGCAAAGATCATGTTGAGTGATAGGTCAGAAAACGTAACCCATTGACAACTACCAGAGTCAGGAAATTCACTTATCCTGGTAGGTAGCTTCTTCTCTTCATTCACCCCTTTTGACCCTGTTCTTTTATGTCATTTGGACATATTCAGCAAGGTGATATAAGGGGCAGACTTTTCCTGTGCTTATCTGGATGCAGTGGAAGTATGGAGACTTGTTACTGCTTAATAGGATACTTGCACTCAGTATTATATAAAGTGAAGTGCAGGATGAGAAAAGAGTCATGCCAGCAAGGTAGATTCTGTTTAGAACACTTGACTGATGAGCCACTGCAAATACCTGATATCCAGCTGAAAATCCAGGTGAGAATCCATGTAAAGAATCAATAGCCTAATGGCCAGCAATACATGTTCAAGTACTGACAAAACATGTCCATTGTATGTTTTTAGTGGTAAAGAAAGAACGGTAACTTAAGCTCTGGATACATTTGACTTTTCACTATAGACAGTGTAAAACAGAGTATATATATGCATCCATGCAAGCATAACTAATATAAAACTAATCCAAGAAGACTAATCCAAGGTTAAGATAGAGAAATTGTGTATTCATGTCTCTCCTTTGAATTCAGTGAGGATAGTGAGATTTACTGTGTAATGTGCTAGCGAACTGAGGCCTAATACAGTTATATAATTTAATAGCTTGTAATCATCGACCTGAATGTGTTTTCAGTAAGCCCATATTTTCTCTGATTTTGTCCAAGTTCTCACATATGCCTTTGTGTCTGCACAACCTCTATGTGTGCTGGACCACAAACTCTTCAGAGCCTCTGTTTGCTTACAGCTATGGCTCTACTTGCAAGTTTGTTTGTTTGGATTTTTGTTTGTTTCTTTTTAAAGAAACAAAAAGGAAAAAAAAAAGAAACACTTTCCTAAATAGGTAAATAGACAGATATTACAGAAATGAGATTTGGAGGTTGATTGTGAAGCTACAGAGCCGGTAATGTGCCCTTTATTTTGTGATATGCATAATCAGCAGCACAGGACCTGGAAGATATATGTGCCCTTCTCACATTGTTTTAAAGCTGTATTGTCAGTCCAACTGTATTCAACAGTTAAGAGTATTAATTGAACTCAAAGTGAAAAAACTCACAGAAACACAGAATCAAAGAATATGCTGAGTTGGAAGGGACCCACAATGATCATCAGGTCACTCCTGGCCAATCAGAGGACCATCCCCAAGAATCACACCACGTGCCTGAGGGTTTTGTCCAGATTTCTTGAACTCTGTCAGGTTTGGTGCTCTGACCACTTCCCTGGGAAGCCTGTTTCAGTGCCCCACCACCTTCTGGAGGAACAACCTTTTTCTAATATCCAACCTCAACCTCCCCTGACACAACTTCAGGTCATTCCCTCAAGTCCTGCCACTGGTCATCAGAAGGAAGAGATCAGTGCCTGCCCCTCCTCTTCCTCTCATGTGGAAGTTGTAGGCTGCGATGAGGTCTCCCACCAGTCTCCTCTTTTCCAGGCTGAACAACTTATCGACTGTTTCACTGAAGACTTAACTTTTCCAAATAAAATTTAGCTTTATTTGGTCCATTTATTTAGACATCATCCCAAAGCAAAGAGAAGAGCAACTTTATCACCATTACAGTTTTCTGGAATGTGATCATGATGAGCTTATCCAAAGTCAGTTACTGAAATAAAACTATCATAAGGAAATTGATTAGACAGATTTAAGGAAAAAAAAAACACCATCATTATTGGTATAATGAGACCCTCATTAGTCAAGTTACAAGCATAGTCACTAAAATGTTGATCTGTCAATAGTCATTGTCTAGGAAAGTCAAGTGTATGTATATAAAACGTATTCTATTACAGAGCGCATACCTTGTATGCCTTTGTAAAATACACTTAAATCTGAGTTCTTCTGCATTTATGCTACTGATAATTAAAGAGTAAATACAGATGAAATATTTTTGACTAATAATTTCCATTAAATATTCACCTTTTCTAATTAAAGAAGAAATGACAGGGATACCAACTGTAGATCTCTGAGTAATGAGCATCAAAATGCAAACAGTAGTCACAGTTATTGCTTTAGTGGAAATGTATGTAAAATCTTGCAAGACTCTAAGCTGTATCAAATAAAGGTTTACTCAGTGAAGGGTATTTTATCTTATTTATTCATCTTTGGTACATATGAGAGCATGAAATTTAACAGGTAGTGATGTATTTTGGAACAGGTGGGAACAGTGGTCCTGAGCAGTAACAGTAAAAATACTTTATTATGTAACCCTTAGCCATCTATTTTTATATTACCTTGTGACAATAATATCTGAATGCCACAGAACACTTACCTGCAGAATGCCCTTGTAAAGAGTCAATAGTCTCATTTTCAAGTTGGGAAATAAGAGATAGAAAAAAAAATGTTTTGAGTTTTTTTTTAATCTTAGGCAAAATATGATAGTCACTGGCATTTAATTTTTATCTCCTACAACTTGAGTTAGTTACTTAACTGGAAGTTCATTCTTCCTTATACAGATATTTATAATTAAATATAAATCAAAGCATAAACGAGATAATTGAAAGTCAGGCTGCAATTTTGTTTGTAGAAAGATTAAATAAAGCATTCATGCAACAGGTTCAACAGCTATAACCTTGGATCTACTATAGATTTGGGAAAAGTTGCTCTCAACATCATTAATTGTGTAGCAGTCAACTCCCTTTTTTAGTTTCTCAATGTCTAACTTAAAAATAGATATTAAAACTGAATCAGAAGAACTGGAGCTTGGAAAAAGACATCCAAGATCATCAAGTCCAACCATAAACCTAACACCACCACTATGCTCACCATTAAACCATGTCCTCAAGTGCCATATCTACATGATTTTTGAACACTTCCAGGAGTAGTTACTCCACTACTTTCAAATTAAATGTTCCAATGCTTTACAACACTTTCAGTGAAAAAAAAAAATCCTAGTATCAAATCTAAACCTCTCCTAGGGAAATTTGAGGATAAGTTCCCTTCCTCGTGTTCAGTGGAACTTGTCATGCATCAGTTTCCATTCAAAAGAGAGAAGAAAAAATCTTCAGATGTTAATCAGACCAGCTAAACTCCTAAGTCATTTTCTAGATCAGTCTTTTTCTCTTTCCACTGACTACAGAAAAAGAATTAAGGAAACTGCAGTCTCAACTTATAGTGAGACGCGTGTCCTTTATCATAGGTGTCTAGAAATTAGATTTCTAGGTCTGAAATAATCAATTCAGAGTCCTTCTCCAGCCACTGTGCAGCCATGTGATTTCTTTAAGGAAATTAATCTTATGCTAAAAAAGGACATGCAAAAGTTGTGACAAATCAGCATCTTAATGTATTTTTTTCTTGTCACTGAATAAGAGGGGACCCTACAGTGACTAGCCCAAAGTTAAGACTGTAGAAATAGAAGATTGCATGAAATTAACTGATCTTCTGTTATGTGGCCAAAACTATGTAAGATAATTTGCTGTATTGCTCCTGTCTGTAATGGAGTTAACTTTCCCCATTTCACCGTATAGTTCTGCACTTCGTAATTGTCCCTAGAAAGGTATTGATAACACTCCAGTGTTTTGGCTTCTGCTGAGTAGTGCTGGCATATCATCAAGGCTCTCTCTGGTCTAGGACTGATAGACTGGGAGTGGGCAAGAGGTTGGGGCAGGAGCACAGTCACGACAACTAATCCAAACTGACCAAAGAGATACTATATTATATAATACTCAGCAACAAAGGCAAGGAAAAAAATGTGGAACAGGGAGGCATTTGTTACTAAAGCATTTGTCTTCTGAAGTAATTGCTATATGTACTGAGGTCCTGGTCCCAGGAAATGGCTGGACATTGCCTGCTGGAGGGAAGTAGAGTGATTCTTTTTTCCTTCACTGTCATGTGTAGGCTTTGCTTTTCCTTATTAAACTGTCTTTGTCTCGACCCATGAGTTTTTCTTCTTATTTTGGAGAAAATTTCCTCTGAGGAAGGGGAGTGATTGAGAAACTTGGTGAGTACCTAATGGTCAGCCAAGGTCAACACCCCACAATTACCACCCAAATTTTTTTTCCAGTTTCCTTAAAAATGAACTTAAATCTCTTCACTGTTGTCAGTAATTTTCAAGTCTGGCCTCAAAGTATTTACAATATTGTTTATTGTGCTTGTTTACTGTTGACTGCAGATGCAGTTGCACCTGCATGTAATGTGCAGAGAGCTTTTGTGCTTTATTAAGAGCTAACACACGTTTAGCAGTTAAGTTGATCCATGAAACTGCAATTGAGGAACATTATTGTAATGTGGTACTTGTCATTATTTTTTTGATAGCCACTGTAAACCACATATAAATGAAAGCCACAAATTACTGAAACATTTATCATCAGCATTGCTAGATAAGGGGGGAAAGTGATGTATTAACTGTTTATGTGGTGAGTGTCTGAAAAGATAAAGCAAAAGGAGTGAAATGTCTTTTTGTTAGAAATTTGAATTGCCACTGTTGGGAATACATAATATGGAAATTTGTTTTCCAATAACATTTTCAGTCAGTCTATCTTCTTTTTAGATATCTCAGAATCAGAAGGCTGAACTATTGCAATGTAAACTACCATAATAAAAGAATGAACTAAAGTGCAGCATAATTTCACCACAAGCTTGAATTAAAGTCAGTGAAAATACTTTTTAGATGTGAAAAATAATAGGGGTGCTTTTTTTTGTCCTTTTTATGATCTCTGAGTTTTACATTGTTCTGTACTTCATATTTTAGCTTGGAATGTAAGCAAAATGAAAATAACGTCAGGAGATATTAAATAATATGAAACAATATTCTTGGCTTTTCCATACATACAGAGACACTTTGGATAATTTGAATAAGTTTCAGAGAAGCAACCATATTTTTGGGTGCTCATTAGAACTTGGTGAATAATTTATAACAAATAATTTAGTTGATGAATTTTAACTCTCTTCGGCTCACAAATTGTCCATGAACAGATTGTGATTTTCCTAAATTAGCTCATTATTCACAATCATCCAGTGAATAATTCCTGTGAATAATTCTTTCTCTGTAGCTAGTTTGTGGCCAGTTGCTGTAAATAGTTAACTTTCAAGTTGTTTTGGTCTAACATATAAATCCTGTAGAATATTCCTGCTTAACTAAAATGTTTGAAATCAAAGCATCAGGAATTATAATAATAACAATAACAATAAAATCCTAGAAGATGCATGCACTTCCCACCCTAAGTTTCAGTTCTGTTTCCATCACTGTAATATTTCAGAGATGTTCCAGAGAATAAAATTAATTTTCTCATACATCCAAAGTGAGACAAATCTTCAGATAGGCAAAAGACTTTGAGAAGTTTCTGAAAATGTTGTTCATTCCTTGGCTTTCTTTAATTCAGTGTAATTCATCCATTCAGTATAAGTGGGATACATCAGGCAAAATCATCATGAAGTTTGAAAGCAAAAAGGGTATACTTGCAGCAGCAAAAAATTTTTTTAAATGTTTAAGGATATTGATAGAGTAATTTTCCAAACTCAGTCAAGATTACGACACGTAAGTAAAAGTCAAAAAATTTGTTATATAAGGTCAATGTTGAATGAATAATCCATTTTAAATCTTGAAAAAATAAATAAATTAATTATTTAGCTCAGGATACAAAACACTTCCCTTGGGATTAAGAAGTCAGTTACTTATAGCTTTGTATTGTATTTATATTCTTAATTGTATTTATATTCTTAATTTCTTAAAAACTTAAATATATTAAAGTTAAGCTTTTTAACTTTATGATTATATGATTATATGATTACTCTTATTCTAATATTTATTTAAAGAGGCTGATGGAAAAACCTATTTTTTCATTGTATGCTTTGTTCTTATTTCCATTATTCCATTAAAACCCTGTTTGTTTTGAATGCTTTGTCAAAATATTGTCACGTATCTGTATTTTCTTAATGAGGAGAAATGAAAAAAATTAAGATATGTTTTTAAGTGAATCAGCAATTTTCTTTATTTGCAATGAATATACAAGATAAATTCTCTAAAACCAGGAATAATCAGGCAAGAAGAAGCCGTTCCACAGCAGGAGATCTCTTAAAAATTAATCAGTCAAAATCTCCCCTTCTTCACTTCTTTTAGGAGCACTGATGGTTTTGATGCTCCCTTACTGCTTTCTGTGTTACTCTTTGTCTTCAAGACACCAAGAAGAATGATCGTTTTTCAGATACAAGAACCTTAATTTGTTATATGCTTGCACTGGAAAAATGGTAGAGGTCAGAAAATTGGGGTTATATTCAAGTCTCTGTTCCTGTGCTCTGGATCTCTAATTGGTTTAGCTATTGCATTACATGGAAAAATTTAATAAATAAAACCTTCTGAAATGAATTAGCTGTTTGGAAATTACTGCATACTGTAACAGATTCCCCAATACTATTCGTATTTTTCCAAGGTTTGCTGCAATCAATTGGACTTCTATTTGAATAACAATTGCAAGATCAAGTCATCAGTTCTAAGTGATATTTTTGCATTCAACAGGTTCTCCAACCATTGCTGTATTTAATATAGAAGCATATAAGTATACCATACTGTCTGTATAAAAAGATCCATAATAATTTGCAACTATTTATTTTTCATATCCAGCAAGTTTATTCTGTACAGTAGTTCATAGTCAATATCTACCAGCTACAGAAAACTCAGGCAGTGCTGCAACTTTCATTGTCATTTCTTATTACCTTCGAATACTTACTTTGTTTTCCTTGTAGAACCTCTGTTCTATAGCTAGGAAATTTTCAGTACCTAATACTATTTCTAGTAATGGGGCTGTTTTAGCATGTGTTATCAATTGGAAACTTTCATCAAATTATTGTATAAAACTTTCATGAAGTTCTTTATTAGAAAAAAAGAGGGTTTTTTTTCAGAAAACCATCAGCAATCCTAGAAAAACCTGACTAAAAAAATAAATAAATAAGATCAGTCATTCACAAGGACTATAAAGCAATATTAATAGGAAGGATTTTTCAGAAATTATTTTAAGCTGATTTTCTTGAAATTCAATCTTGAATATTTGCTTTCATTATTATTAGGTTTTTTTAAATCTGTATTTCTATGGAAAATGTCCCCTAGGTTCCTAAGCTCAAAAATAATGTCTAAAATCCTTTTTTGTGTGTGTGAATTCTGTTGCTGAATTGCAATGATATGAAATGCAACGTCACAGTTTTCCGTATAGGTTATGTCCAAAGGAATGTTTCCTAAAGACCAGAAATTCCACTTCCTTGTGAATAAATATATGATGAAAGTCCTAAACTTTCGCTGACACAGTTTGAAAGAAGAGGAGTCTGGAAGCGTATTACAAGGGGTGGGAGGGGGGAAGATACAAGCCAATAGACTCTTGGCAAAAGCAAGATATATATCCACTCAGAAATATGAGCCTACAGAGTCTCTATAAAACTTACTTTACAGAACTCTTTCTCTAGCCTCAGTAGAACCACATATTTTTAAAACATGCATGAAGGGATGACAGGAAGTCAATGAGTTTTTAAGTAGCATACTTAAATAAAAATTTACATTCCCTCATTTCAACAAATATTTCAAATAATTAATGACTTCAAATTCTGCTCTTGTCTTATTGTGAAAGTGGGGAAAAGAACCAAATAAGAACATGAAGAAAAATTAGTGGTCAGGTTAGTTCTCAGGGCATGGAAATCAATGATTGTTTTATGCTTTTACCTTGAATCTTTTAGCAGAAGCACTTGCTCTCTCTTCATGAATTGGAGTTAGATGGTATTATTGCCATATCCACAGGAAAACTGTAATTTAAAAAATGTATAATACTTGCAAATGAGTGAATTTGGGGGAGCTTTTAATGTCAAGGACATTTGAGACAGTTTGCTCATTTTAGGCTGAAGAATTTCAAGACATGAAAAGCTGGGAATAAACATAAGTTTAGTGGTTTTGTTTGTTTTGTGAGGGTTTTGTTTTGTTTTTTCAGTAGCAAAATGCATAATAGACCTGTTTTAATTTGTTTTCTTCCTTAAATTACTATACCTCATAGTATTCAGTATACTTGTCCTTAGAAAGTCCCAGGTTGTACAGAAGAGCTAGTCTGTGGAAGCCACTTACTCTTCACCTTCAAAGTCTGTGGCCTAGTATCAGATACATTACTATGTAGTAACTTGCTCTTACAGCAGAGTATATTGGATACTGAGTGCTATCCTCAATTATGTACATGTGATATTTTCTTTATAATAACGGGGTTATTTTTTCTCAAAACATACATTGGTCCTTCTTCAGTGCCAGAAGAAAGAGTAAGAAGTAAAAATAAACCATGTGTTTAACATGAAATTAAGAAATTACAAGAGTATGTAAGATTTAATAGGATCCAATGAAAAAAGACTGATTTAATATATGATGAATCTCTGTAAAAGATTTCATCTTTAAGTTTCAAGTCTATTGAAAAAGCTGGACTCCAGAAAGTTCAACCAGCTGTTATTTGTGCAACATGAGATGTGAAGTGTAGTTGCTCACATTCACTACATGGCTAGGACGTGGAATTCAGGTTTTCATGAGGAATTTTTCAAGTCACTAAGGAAAGCCAAGAGTACCTCCTGTAGGCCAGGTCCAACCAGTTGCTATACAGGCAGGATCTTTGCTGGGAACATGTTTTTTCATTCAGGTTCTTTATTGCCCTAACAACAATGTCCAAACAGTTATTAAGTCTTATTAACTTATAACGGCTATGGATTCCAATTAATAAAAGTTGTTCATTTGTTTAATTGAAAAGGTTTTACTGTATACAATATTTCTTAGAGCTGTTTTAGAAAATTAAATGTTTTATTTCCTCTTCAGTATCTGAATATGTTCATTAACATTCCTTTGAAATCCTTGTTATTGTGGATACCCCAGTGATCCAAAGCATTTCACTATCATCAGAATCACTCTCTATTGACTACTAGAGTAACCTACCGATATTTCCCTTTCCAAAACTCTCAGTCTATTACTAACCAAAAGTTTTTATTTTTCTCAGGTGAACACCTGTTAAAAGACCTAGTGTAGCAAAAGATTCCTGGACACATTGTAGCTATTATACTGATTCATTTCATCACAAATACAAGAAGGAATGCTTGATTAGATTCTGAGAGTTGTGAGCAGCTGACATGTTTGGTTGCTGTCTTTTAGTGCAGGTATCTGCATAATTGTCATCTACTATGAAGTTAGAACAATATACTTAATATATAATTATATATATAATTTTAATATATTTATCATGGGCATTCCTGATGCAGCAGTAATTTCCATGTATTAGATCAAAACAAAAATAACAGTATTTGTTGTGAATAGTAGCAGTTCCTCATATTTTTCTACTTTACTGTAGGGTCCAATATTCTTCAAAGGAGGCAATACAAATAAATTACTGATAGATTGCTTTACCTAAGACAGCTAGTAGGTGGGCTGAATTCAACATTTGTTCATGAATTGCACAAGTCGCTTCCCCTCACACAGAGGCTCCCCCTCTCATCTCCCACGAGTGCACAGTCCGCGTTGGCGAAGCTCCCCCCCTCTCACTCCTTTCCACGCTTGGGGCCGGAGACCGCCTGGGGTTGCCCCGCGGGCGCCCAGGGACACGCACTCGGGGTGCCCGCCGGGGGTCCGCCGCCATGCGCACCCAGAGCCCCCCAGTCAAAATGTGTATCTCTTTCAGTTGATCAGCACTTCCCCATGATGCTGAGCGCTGATGTGATCTCTATTCTGCTCGTTCTTCAGCCCAACAGCTGGATGTCTGAGTAGATTTATCTTTAATACATGAAGGGTAGTGTACATGGAGATCACGTGGCCACTGTCCTGTGAGGTAAGGTGCTGTTATTGTGTCCAAAGAAGAAGTTTGCCGTATGGTACCAGAAGTTCTGATTTGCAGGGGTTTTGGCCTGTCCACTTTCCTTTCCCCCGCCGGGGGCGGCCCCACAGCCGCACGGAGGTTCCAGCAGGGGGGAGACGCCGTTCCCACACAGGAGGTTCCGGCAGCGGGGGACTCCGTGCCCCATTAAAATATTTAAGCTGATAATATTTTCCAGTGTTTGAAGTTGATTGAAGTTGACTGAAGAAATCAAGTTGACTGAAGAAATCAAGAACTCATTGATTTATCTGCATTCTTTCTTTCATTTTTCCTCCTTTTTTCCCCAGAGTAAATGATAATAAATGATAAGTAGAACTGATTACTCATTTATCAGTAGACAGAACTACTACTCTTAAAATACTTAAAACTTCTACAGTGCTGTAAAATCTCAAAGCTGCAAGTAAAAAATAAAGGTCACACAAAAAGGAAAAAAAGTCTTACAATAGTATTTGCAGATTACAATTTTTATTACATTGAATGAGTGAAAGAAATAAAGAGAAAATTAATAAAAGAAAGGGTTTGTTTTTTTTGTCACCATTGGAACGTGCCAGATTTGCAAGTATCTTTAGCATCTCCAAATGAGGTTAAGTGCTAATTCTGTTTTTCTGAACTAATCATTACAGGTTTAGGAGTATTTGGAGGTTTCCTTATTAGTTTGAATGTTAAAACTAATGACAGTGAACTTTCAGACTTTTTTTTTTAACAAGGACAAAAAGCCAGAACTCTTTACAATTTTTATTTTTTTTTTTGTAAAGAAGAGGGGAAACAAGAAAAGATACTTCATTGTGCCTGAATAAAATATTTCAGAAGGAAAGATTATGATAATGTCTGCATTAATATTCTTAATATTCTGTAATAGGTATACATCATGTAACCCCTTCTCTTTTTTATGATAACGAATCTTAATTTTGTATAACCTCCTTTCCTACCATACTTATCTATCTTGTTCTTCTACAGTGGGTAGTAATTTTTACTAATGACCATCAGTTTCTGAGTAAGAACATAATTCATTTTGCATAGGGCACTGAAGAACTATCAAATCGTAATGATTTTCAGTCATTGCAGACCTGGGCCAGATTCAAACCTAGTGACTCAGTGATGAAAGCCCCTGAATACTATTAACAATTCCCTGAACTACTCAGTGCCCATTAAATAAATGCCCAATGTATTTGTCATCAGGACTCCTATCTTCTCATTCTGATTCTCCATATTAGAAGATGTCGATCTAAAAATAAAAATGTTTTTGCATCCATTGGTTAATTTTTCCTCTAGTAGCAATGTTACCTTAATGTATCCACAGTTAAGGTCACTTTACATTTGCACTGCAAATGAGTGGTTGGAGGATTCCTATCTTCACTATTTTGTTCTAAATTCTAGGTGTTTTCTAGGTGTGATATTCATTTCACGAGAAAATATATTATAAAAATAAAAGAAAACCTCTAACAAGCTCCATATTTTTTACATGATCCAGTAAGAATTATGGCAATAATGGTCCAAACTACTTACAATCAAGGCTCATCTGACATTTCTTTTCATAGAATATCCTGAGTTGGAAGGGACCCACAAAGATAATTTTGTCCAAGGAGTCCTTGCAGGTCAACATTCTTTTGTGACTTTGTAATTCAAAAATATATCTTAGCTGTTTTAACTAACACTGGCATAGAAATTGTTATCCAGATGCATTGTTTTGTTAAAAAGAAAATTAAAAAGAATTTAAATCTTAATTATTTAAGCTGTTGTTTAATGACCATATAACCACAAAATAATTATCTAGTTATTTCTCCGTATAAACTGAAAGCCTTATTACAGAACCCGAAATCAAGTTATAACAAAATTGCTTTTGGTAACTTCAGGTATAATTGCTAAGTAATTTGCAAAATATGTAATTACCATGGGCCATATGTTCCTATTCTTGTGTTCTTCACAATGTAGAAGCATACCACAAAAATGACTCAAAATACCTAAAACCAGGTAAAACCACCTGAGCAGTGTTAATATTAAAGTACTATGAAGAGAAATCCAAGCATAATCTACAATACGTTTACTGATAAGCAATGGAAATCATTACTACTGGAAAGGTGGGAGGAGCTAGCTAGGAAGTATTTTGTACCATATGTCTGCTTCACAATCCACTGAAGAAATGTCAGAAGAACATTGCAAGTTAATATTGCCTGAGACAGTGATAACTTACAATGCACTGACAACACAGATTGCAGATGGCCAAATTACCACTACAAACACCTTCTGGCACCTGACAGCTCACCAGATGCTGATGGGTGTCATTTGCTACTTAATCATGTACCTGAGGAGAGATTACGGAGTTCCTATCCAGGATCCTGTGGTATCCATGTTAGTAAACAATCAATGGTCCTGACACAGGAATTCATCATGGTACCAGGGTAAATAGTGTCATGTATGTGTGTGGATACTCTGATGAAATTCCTCTGTTGCCTTACAGAACAAATGCAAATGCAAGTCTGACTTAACTGATTGCTTTGCATTGGTAATCTTATTAACAGTAAGGTTAGGGAAGGCTCCAAATAATAAATAATACATTTATAAAGTTGCAGAATAAAAAATCAAAAGATTCTCCCACATTGCTTTCTGGAAATATCCCTATAAATTTGAGACTTCTTCTATCCAGAAATAGTCATAGTGTATTTGCGTGTGGTCATGTAATTGGAGTAGTTTGTCAGATTTAGATTTTTGATGTATGTAGATTCTGACTACTGAATAAATATTCTTCTAAAAACCCGAGAGTGAAAATATTCCAAAGTATCCTGAGAATTATCTGTTTGCTTTTCCTTTTCCATTTGAATATTTTGTCCAACCTTTTAAAAATTACTTCAATCCTGTCTCCCAGTTGTGAGCCTATTCAAGATTTTGTCTGCCTTTAGCTATAAAAAAAAATAAAATTAAAAAAAGGATTTACAGACTTCATAGAAACCAAATCACATAGCAACAGATCACCAAGGTTTCCATGAG
This sequence comes from Corapipo altera, assembly GCF_003945725.1. Classification (NCBI taxonomy): domain Eukaryota; kingdom Metazoa; phylum Chordata; class Aves; order Passeriformes; family Pipridae; genus Corapipo; species Corapipo altera. The sequence goes on from NW_020884872.1 coordinate 61,210,287, forward strand.
CCTTAATGCTTTCAATACATACTCTCTACTGACTTTATTTTATAGGTATTTACATAGACTATTTTAATACATGGCTTAAAAACTTCAAAATTGTTATCCACCTTGCAGGATAATAATGCATAATGAACTTTAATAATTTAGTTTTTATTATTCTTATATTCTTTTTCCTTTTCCTACCCAACTTTCCTAAGTTGCTATTATACTCTTTTTATTCACCTAACATTGAACAGAACCAGGCAAAGCTGGGATCCCAGAATCAATGCTTGGTTAGCTACCAGATGAGAAATTAAGAGCAAAAGTTGTAATTGTCATATATAAAATATATGACTTATATTTAGTTTAATATTTTAATAATACAGACTCCAATAAGACAGCTTGAAAGATGCAAAAAAAACCAGGAAGAAAGTTCAAGTGATGGTCAAATGCAAAAAATGAGAAATAAAGTTAGTATTGTGGTGGGCATAACAAAACTTCTACCTGGACATCAGATATTGATTTTATGTAGCAACCGGTAACCTATATAGAAGAAAAGATGAGACTATGGAAGTGGAGATAAAAACACTAGAAGGTCCTCATCTACTAACAGCAAGAAACACAGGCTGAGAAAGAGCACGGGGATCCAGACTCCTTTGTAGTTACACATAAGATTCAAATAGCTTTGTTTATTTGTAGCTTTTTATATTTAGATTCCTCATAAATTTAGTACAACTTGTATTTTTCTTGTATTAAAATCATACACCTAGTGACTGCTGCCCCAATGTCACTGAATTTGCTCTTTAGAGTACCACTTTTAGTGAAAATAATGATATATTCTCATTGTGAAAATGTACTTGCCTAGCTCTTAAAAGCTACCAATTTTTAAATGAACTAGTAAACTGAATAGTGAGTGTGTTTCCTCAATCAGCTAATCTGTTTATTAGGTGACAGGCTGTCTGCCAAATAGACAGTCAGAGCTTGCCCACTTGGTGATTAGTGAGCTTTTGCACAGTCGACTGCCCAGGTTTCAGATGTCTATCAAAAAGTAGCCTAAATCTTCCATAAGTGTAAATAATTTATGTAAGCATGTTATGCTTAATCATAGAGAAGGCCCCACAACATAAAGATGATTAAAAATCTTATGTAAAATTCAATGAAATAATCTAAAGTAATGAGTGGGAGAAAAAAATTAAGAGAAAATTATAATTACTCGTGGACCTAATTCAGAGTGTGTCTGCACCTTACGTACTGCATGCAGTTTCCATCAGACCATCTTCAGTTCATCAAGAACTTGTACAAAATGCAGTCAGGAACACCTGGTATGCAGGATGGATTCTGTTTAAAGAAACAACAGATATTACAATTGCTCATCTTATGAAGAAGGTAAAGGAAAACAGTAAAGATAATCAAGAATGGTGCTGAGAAGATGAATTGGAAATAACTATTCTGAATTTTTGATAACTGCAGAACTAGGGATACCATGTGGAATTTTTAGTCAGAATGCTTAGAAGCATTTTCTGCAAAAAAATGCAATTAAATTATAACATTTACTTTCCAAAGAAATAGAAAATATTCTGGAGTTCAGGAGGGAGCTAAAAAAATTGCTGACAGATCAGTCTATAGATTACACATTAACATCCAGATGATACTTTGGGCTCACTAAATTCCTACATCACTGACCGCAAAAAGTAAAGAGAGGGAAACAGTCGTTTTAATACTTGCCCTACTCCTTTTATCTTTCTCTAACCTCTTGTTCTAAACTGCAGCTGGATATGTTATACTTGGCTAGGTGGGCCTTCAGCCTCATCCAGGACAGCTGTTCTTACATTCTTTTGCATTTATATATATGGTTGGTGTTAATTAATTAATAATAAGGGTACAAATATAAGGTAGAACTGAGCAGATGTCCAGACTTAAACTGATTGCTCATGAACTGTTACCAGAATCATAGTTTCTAAGGCCTGTGAGACTATTTTATGAAGTTAGGAAACCAAAACCAATTTTTCACAAAATCTCTATTGCTGTTGTAAAACAGTAAACGATGATGATAATGTGTAAAGATGCCTTCCCACGACATGATATGTTTGATAATTGTTTTTTAATAGTTGACCACGTAATGGTGTATGAAAAAAATTTTTTTCTTGTTATTATGTGGGCTAATCAAATGTAAATAACGCGCTTTTGTTTGAATCTGATTTAGAATAAGAGTGTACTAGACTATTGTAGCATGTTTGTCTGGACAAGGTAGAGAGCCTTCACAAAATCACAGAAAGATGAAGTTGGAAAGGACCTCTGGAGGTCATCTGGTCCAACCCTCCAGCTCAAGTGGGCCACCCAGAGCCGGGTGCTCAAGACCATGTTCAGACAGATTTTCAATATCTCCAAGGAGGAAGACTCCATACATCTCTGGAAAACTTATGCTAGCATAGTAAAAAAGTGTTTTCTGATGTTCAGAAGGAAGCTCATGTGTTTCAGTTTAGACCCATTACCTCTGATTCTACCACTGGGCACCACTAAAAAGAGCCTAACTCTGTCCTCTTTGCATCCTTCATTCAAGTTGATAATACACCCCTGAGCATTCTCTTCTCTAGGGTGAAAAGTCCCAACCCTCTCAGATTTTCCTCATATATGAGCTACTCTTGTAGCCTTTGTTGTACTCTTGCCAGAATGTCCATGTCTCTTCTGTACTAAGGAGCAAAAAACTGGACATAGCATTCCAGGTGTGGCCTCACCAATGCTGACTAAATGAGAAGGATCATCAACCTCCATCTGCTAGCAATACTTTGCCCAGTGCAGCCCAGGATATGATTGGAATTCTTTTCAGCAATGCACATTGCTGTCTCATGTTCAACCTGGTGTCCACCAAGACATGCAACTTATTTTCTCTCAAGTCACTTTCCAGCTGGTCCAGTGTGCTCCCATCACAGCCCCCAGTGTGCTCTGATGCATGGAGTTTTTCCTCCCCAAATGCAGGAATTTGCTCTTCTACTTATTGAGCTTCATGAGTTTCTTCTCAGCCCATTTCTTCAGCCTGTTGAGGTCCCTCTGAATGGCAGCATGACCCTCTAGGGTATAAACCACTCTTCTCCATGTTTTCATCAGTAAACTTGCTGGGGTTTACTTGGTTTATAACCCACATCATTAAAGATGTAACACAGGACTGGAGCCAGTATTGATATCCCTAGGGCACATCACTAGCCCCTGGCCTCCAAGTACACTTCCTACCACTGATCACCACCCCCAGGGCCTGGTCACTCACTTGTTTTTCATCTCATCTCACTGTCTTCTCATCCAGCCCATAAGCAATTAGCTTCTCTAAGGGGGTTTCATGGGAGTCAGTGTCAGAGACCTTACTGAAGTCCAGGTAGACAGTATGCACTGCTTTCCCCTCATATACTCAACCATTCAAACCTTGTTTGCAGATTATAGGGCCAGTTGCAGAAACAAACAATTTGTAATGGGATTGAAAAGACAGGTGGCTATTACCTCTAATTTCCTTTTTCTGGCTCTTTCTTCAAACCTATAAACAGTCAGTGGTTGGGTCTTATGGACTTTTTATTGTGCCAGATTATGCAGCTTTAGAGGGCAGAGTTTAAAAGCTCTAGTTTCTCTGAAGGACAAAACTGACAGATTTCACAGCTCTGCAGTAAACCTTTGGAGACTTTTGCTGGTCTGTTCATGCGTTGCATTCTTTCACAGCGGTAGAGCTCTGAGTGCTCCCACATTCTCTCTAACTCCCTCAGTGAAAACCAATAAAAACAGTTAGCATTTAAACTGTCATATTTTATTCACTTAAAAATCTTCTAATTGCAATATTTAAATTATCTTCATGCCTACTACTGCTTCTTACCTATTAAATTTCATTTCTTTCTGTTGTCTTCCTTTGCACATCTTCGAATATATTTTTTCTGACTGACTTTCTTTTTACTTCTCACTGAATTAAATAAGCAACCAAACAAGAAAACAAATATGTAAATAAATAAATCTATATATTAGAGACAGATATAATAATCACAATATCATTTAAGTTGGAAGTGACCTCTTAAAATCATCTAGTCCAAGTCTCCCTGTTCAAAGCAGAATCAGCTAGAGCAGGTTGTCTGGGACCATGTCCTATTAAGTTTCTTACTATCTCCAAGGGTGGTGATTTTACACTGTCTTTTACACAGAGCATTTGACCACCCTTACAGCAATAAAGTGCCTTCTTATATTCAGACGGAATTTTATCTCTTTTCATTTGTATCCATTGCCTGTATCCTGTCAATAAGCACTACTGAGAAGTGTCTGGCTCCCTTTTCTCCATTCCCTTCCTTCAGGTATACATACATATTGAGGAGATCTCCCTGAACCTTTTCTAAGCTGAAGAGTCACAGCTTTCTCAACCTCTCCTTGTACGAAAGATACTCTAGTCCCTCAATCAATTTTGTTGAAGCATTACTTGATCCGTCAAGTCTACATCTTTCCTGCAGTGGGAGCCCAGAATTGAACACAATCCTGCAGATGCAGTCTCACTAATTCTGAACAGAGAGGAAGGATCACCTCCCTCAAATTGCTGGCAACACTCCTAGTGCAACCCAGAAAGTTACTGGCCTCCTTTGCTCTGAGGGTGTATTGCTGGCTTGTTGTCTACCAGAACCCCAAGATCCTTCTGGGCGAAGCTCCTTTTTAGACAGTTACCCTCCTGTATAAACTGGTGGACTGAGTTTTTCTTCCCCAGATACAGAACTTGACATTTACCTGTACTGACATTCACAAGGCTCCTCTCCAGCCTAATATGATCTCTCTGAATGGTGGCGCAACCATCTCGTGTATAAACCACTCCACCCAGTTTTGTATCGTCTGCAAACTTGCTGAGACTTCATTCTTACCATGTCATTAATAAAGATATTGAAGAGTATTGGATCAAGGACTGACCTCAGAGGTACATTGCTAGTAACTGCCTGCATGCAACAGGACTTGGCACCATCGATCATGGTCATCCGGGCCCAACCTTTCAGCTAGTCTTTAATCCATCTCACTGTCCACTTAACCAAACCTTACTTTGTCAGTTTCTTTATGATGTTATGCGAACCAGGGTCAAAAGTGTTTCTGAAATCAAGGTAAACAGTATTTGCTGCTCTGCTATCATCCACCAAACTATTCACGTTATTGTAGAAGTCTATCAAGTTGGTCAAACATGATTTCACCCTGTAAATCCTTGCCAATTACTCCTATTTAACCCCTTCATGTGTTTGGAAAAGTTTTTCAGGAGGTTTTTCTTCATCATCTGAGTGATGAGTGACTAAGGTGATGCTGACTGGACTGTAGTTCTCCATATCTTCCTTGTATCCTTCTTGAATGTAAGAGTGTTATTTGTTCTCTTCTAGTCTTCACATGCTTCTTGCAGTCACTATGACCATTCAAAGAGTAACCTTGCCATGGCATCAGCGAGCTTCCATCAGCCTCCATTGCTTTATGTACATCCATTTTGTTTAAGTATTCCATGACTTGGTTATCCTCTACTAACAAAAAAATCTCCATATTCTTCATAATAGAAACAGTATAGATAAATCTATATGACCATATAATATAATGTTTGCAGCTCCTTTCTTCTAACCAATGCACATGGATCTTTCTGGTATTTTTGGCATAATGATAGGAGAACCTTTGAGTCTTTTTCATTATCATAAACTATCAGAAGATTATAAATATTCTGTATGGTTCTTCTCAGAGCTGTTTCTATTTTCTTCTGTCTAAGAATACGCATGCTTAAATTGGCAACCCTGAAAGTCCAACAGCTATTTTGATATTATCTAAATGCAATATGTTATAAAGAAACTGAAGCAAAACATTTATGAAGTGGGGAACATGATGTCTTACCTAGTGTAAGAAAGTGTCCAAGGTCGGGAATAGTCTAGAAATGAACAAAAGAATAGGGGAAAGCAAGCAGGCTCTGAAAGCAGTGCTGCATTCAGAGTCAAAACCAAATCCAAAGGTTTCCATTCGGTAGCCAAGAGCCTTTGAATACATCTGGTATGCAACATCTGACCTGCTATGATTATGACCAAGTAGGTATTACAAGAAATCAATCTTCCTTTATTAGTGTAAAATGTGGCAGGTGTTTAATTCACTACACTTCTCTAATCAGTGACTGGAATATATTTTTTTCTTGTAATTGGTACTTGGTGTTTTCAGTTATGATCAAAGTTCCTTTATTTTTATTGCTTGCCTAAAAGTGTTAGTATGTTACTTCTACGTGCATTGGTGTCAAAAAAAAAAAAAGGTAAAAAGAACATTTTACCTCAACACTCTGAGTTGGCTCTGTTAGCCAACTAAACTGATATTTCTAGCTACCCTATGATTCCTATCTCATGTTCAGATAACATGGACTTAACCAAGTTTTTGATTTGTTTGACAGAATGAGTGATTTTCCTATAAAAGGACTTAAATGCTTAATAAGTTCAGAGACTTCAAAAGCAAAGGCAATTAAAAAAAAAAAATCTTTCTAGGAACAAAAGCACTATCATAATATAATATGATACCATTACCTTGGAAAAAATCCCTATCTTGCAAGATATCATTGTCTCACTTACAAACTCCAGTTTATAGTACTGCACCAAAAAAATAAATTTACAAATAACTTCCAAATGGTGCTTATATTTTGAATCAAATCTGTCTATTGCTATACTGCCCTACTGAGTACTGCACAGTTCAGTTTCAAGTACATTCCTTTGATAGTCAAAAAGAATAAGGTAGATTCTGTGATGATCATAAATCAACTGGAAAGCTGGAATTTTTTTTTTGATTTCTTTCGAGGGTGAACAAGGTAAAGAGGGAAACATCTTAATTTTTGCATCCCTCATTGCATTTTCTTTGAAACAGCATCTTTCTAGTGTAAATTAATGTAGTGGTTTGGATCTTGTTTTCCCCCCAGAGGCTAAGAAAAGTGGTAGACCCCCAAGGGGTGGAAACCCCTGGAAGTTTTGAAGTCCTGTCCAATGGGCACTCCTGCAGAAAGGTAAACATACCACAAGCAAACAGAAGAGAAGAGTTGTAGTTTGGGTTGTAGGTGAGGTGGCCATGTTGTAGAGCCACGAGGAAGGGACCCTCGGGGCCTCTGGGGCCTCCCAGCCCCTGGCTGGGGGGACTGCAAAGGCTTGGAACAGTGTTAAACTGGACTAAGTGTCTGTAGTCAGGCCGAGAGATGTTTTCCCCAAACTGGGCAGTGGCCGGAGAAAGCAGCAGTTGGCACTGACCGGAGAAACAGTGGCAGAGAGCCAGAAGAGATAAGACGGAGCAACAGAGACATGCAGCACCAGAGAAAGAACTCCTGGAAGGAGAGCTGAGGAAAAGAGCCCGCAGCAGAGTTACAGAGTTCTGGGGATAAGAACTGATACCAGACCCCCCAAAACTCCTTTGATCCCTCTGAGAAAAAGAGGGAGATGGAGTCCTATTTTGGAGAGCAGTTTTGGACATGCGGCACCAGAGAGAGAGAGAGAGAGAAGAACTGAGAAGCTCAGAGTGTCCTGGGAAGCTGAACCGGGACGGAGAGGAATGCAGAGGGGGTGACCTTGGCTCTCCCCTCGCACTGCTGCCAAGGTGGCAGCCTGAGGCAGGGCACAGAGGCCCTGCAAGGAGCTTGAATCTCCTGAAGATACCAGACCGTCACGAAGACCCCCTGTGCTTCGTGATATGACCGTGGTGATAGCGACCTTTGTCTGGGGTGAACGCAGCCCATGGGAGATCCCTTTGCCTGCGTCAAGGGGCCGAGAGGAGCTTGGATACCTCCCTTGTGAGTGCTGGCAGAAAGCCAGTCACAGCTGCTGCATGCATGAGATGAGGAGACCTGCTGCCTTAGAAGAGACTCCTGCTGTTCAGAGACTGGAAGGGATCTGTCCTTCTTTCCCTCCTGGACTTTTATTTGGAGGGGAGAAGAGATCTGATCCATTGTAAATACTATATGTCATGGTAGAGATAGTTGTGATCGTGTGTATAAATGTGTTATAGTATTTATTTGTAATATATTCCCTTTCCCCCATTCTGAGTCTGGGTGTGTTTTGTCTGGAAAAACCCATCTCACATTGGGTTGAGATGTGGGAGGGGGAATGGAGCTAGGGAATTGGATTTTCTGGGGTATGTCAAACCATGACAACTAAGCAAATAGTCTCTTTAAGGCCAGAAGCTATATCAAATACTAAAATAATCTAAATTTTACTGTGATATCTTCACTGTTGGAAGGTTCAAGTTAAAGTCTTCATCAGTGTTTAATGAGTGCATTAAATCCTATGAAGCTTGAGGTCTTTCAGAAATTTGTCTCTGAATCCCAGCTTGTCATTTTTCTGAGTAGACTCTCACTTAGGTGGGGATTTGTTTGGACTTGATTTATAAAGTTGCGTGATGACAGAGGCTTGACAGAAAGATGAGTTGAGAAGTTAAACCATTAGTAACAAATTTCATCCATGTCACTCCCTGCTCTAAAGAGGAACTTTTATTTTCCAAAGTGTACTTTTTGCAAAATAATTGTTTAGCTTTAGTTTATCATTTCAAACACAAGGCATTCAGGTACTAACCTCTGAACAGATCTTTCTCTATGACCTGTATTTTCTATCTCTTTCATACTTTGTCTAGATCTGTATCTCATACTTACACATGTTTTCTCTTACACCCTAGAAAACAGAGACTACCAATGAAAAAAGCAAAAGATAGTGTCCCTGACAGAGCCTACCTCAGTTCAAAGAATTTGACTTGCTGCAACATAAGGGGAGTAAGTCTGTGAGCATTTGGAATCCATTCTTAACATATATTAACAGTTAATCCTCAATGAATGTTTACAGACCTCTTAATCTCTATAGAGGCATTTCCCTTTCCTACTTTCCTACTATAGGAGAGGTTTAGGAATTGAAAGACTAGAATACACTAATAGTTGTTTGACCTTACTTTCCCTTTAGCAACTATGTGCTTTATTGTTTACTTTTTACGTGTCATATATGAACTCAGTACATTTCATCTGCTTTCAGAAATTCAATTATTCAAAGAATGTTGGGGCTTTAGTATTCAAAGGTAGCTGTTTCAATCATATTTATTTAGATTTTTCAGAGGTTTCTATTGTCAACATTCCCTTATTGACTCGTGCTTATGGGTTTAATATCCTGTTGTGGGGGAGTCAACATCTCTAAGGGTAGGTAGATATAAACCATTGTTAGAGATCAAAAAAATTAGATAAGACACTAAGTTATCAAATGAAAAATTATAAGTGTCAGAAAAGATATAAAACAAAGCAACAATATTATTTTTTTTAATAGAAACTCTTCCTTATACCAAAATTGACAATTATAAAATAGAAATATATTTAAAGCCCATGTAAGCACTAAAAGACAGGTATGAAATCCTATTTAGATCAGGTCTTCTTCCATTCTATTTCTGATATATCAAATACAAAGTACAGTCCTATCAGTAAGGTACTAATTAAGCTTTTTTTTTGTTCTCTCTGGGATGAGAATGATGCTATTTTGGCATATCACATCCTCTTCTCCTACAGTTTCTGCTAACTTCCCTCCTGTTTCTTTCTGATTCTTGGAAGAAAATTTACCTAACTGCCCACCAAAATCCTCTCACATGAGGATGTGCCACAGAGAACTGGCCATACATTTGCTGTGGTTACAGTTTGGAAGGTTTCAGGAAGCACCTAGCCTCAGTTTGTTGATTATGAGACGTGGTAGGTTTCCCTTGGTACCTGCAGGTACCCTAACCACTACTGACTGTACCTCTGGTAGATCTGCCTCTCATGCCATAGAATAAGCATTTGTTACAAATATATCTCTTTTCAACTGCTTTTTTCTTTCCTTCCAAAGTCATACTCAATTGTTCATCCCTATGACTTCTGACCACAGGAGCTTTTCCAGACAGATATGCCTGGACAACAGGGTCTCCTAAAGGTTCGTCCAAAATCACAAGGATCTCCCATCACTGAGCCAGGATAATTAAGGCTCATGGTATACTGAGTGGAGGGATGGGCCCCAGAAGTTTAGAGGAAACACAGACTTTTGCTTCAATCCACTCTTTGAGCAGTCCTGGGAACTGCTGTACGTGGCTGTGGTTGGAATCAGTTTCATAGCCTCTCAAACGCACAGCCAGTACGTCGCAGGAGGTCTAGTGTCTGAAGTTTCTATGTCCAGACACTCCATCCAGAAGATTTTCTCATGCCCTCAGCTGATACTGCTGGCCAGACACAGGAATGTGTGTGTCTTGTCACAGCTAGGGAATTGCTTATGAAGAATCCCAGTGTCCCCCACAGGAGTGACTGTGCACAACACAACCTGAAGGGGTTGAGTTGTGCTACAGGCTGAGAAGATGTCCTAGAATGTCACTTAGTGTCAGGACCAAGTGGGCCCAAGTAGCAAGACATTCAATTCACACAGAACCCTACAACATCTGATTATCATTTTCAAGATAATCATTGTCAAGAATTTAGGAAAAAAATGATCAGGATAGGCTTAGGATGTGATATCTCCCTGTCTTATAAAACCCAAATATCAGAAGATGCATAGTGCTTCATTTGCATCCTCTTCCCATTCCCCATGGAGGTGATGAAATCCTACTTTAAACAGTACATTTTTTAAACTCTCTATCCCTATCCTGTCATCTTATTTTGCATTTGAAGAAGCACTAAACCCTACTAAAAACAGTGCAAAGCTCAACAGCCCAAGTAGACCATGTGAAAAGCTGGTGTTAAGAGAGCCTGTACAGGAATGTTGTTTGACAGGAGTCAGTGATTTCTCTTTGGCCTGTTTGCCCTGTGCACAGGCATAAAGAATGTTAATGTTCACCTATCAAGTGCGGTGTTCTTTACTTACCTGCAGGCTACTTTTCTGCAGACTTCTGTATTTTTAAGTTTCTAAATGTATTCTGAACTCTGCTCTTCAGCTTCTGTGTCTTAGTTCTTCCTATGTAAACTGGGATGAGGGTATATTATTATGTCTCAGAGGTATTGCATGGAAAAATACTATGAAGATTCAGAGGCGTTAAGACATTATGGTAATGGGGATTTTGAAGGTTTTGCTATCAGCTTGGTTATTTTCACCTTGTAAAAGATGCAGGAGTGCCACACTGGGTTGGTAGTACGGAATAGTATATTAATAATAGATTTTTGTCTCATTTTCTCATTTCCTCTGAAAGGCTTCCACTTAGGAGATCTAAACAGCTTCTTCATGTTGCTAGTTTTGTTCTTAATATATTAACAAGATCAGAGCTCGGAGAATATTAAAAAAACCCCACCACTCTTCATTTGAATTTTTAAATTAATTCACTTTGACTGATTTTGAATCCCTGCAGTGTGTGCTTTTCACATATATTTCAGCAAATAGGTTAACAGGAAGACACATCCAGGAAAATAGGTAATTTTCAGGAACAGTTTTAAAATATATAAAGAAAATGGATCACAAATTCACAATTGTTCAAACAGGAAGCAATCTTACATTGACTATAAATACTATGCTTATCCAATAAGAGTACAGAATACATGTGATATGAAATACTAAGATGATCTGTTAGATCTAGAACACTTCACTTCCCATAGAGCTCAGTACTTCAGGATTTTTGAAAGTTGACAAAATATTGTGTGAGATATAATTTACTACTTCTTCAAAAAAAAAGCAAATATAATTTCTGATTCCTCTTAACTGCCAAACACTGATTATTAAGGTAGTGTCAACACCATTTACATCTATTTTAAGGCCTCTTTACAATTCAGAGTCATATATAATGACAACAGTATAAATGAGATTTGGATAATGGCATACAAAACTTAAGTGAGTTCCTGAATCCTGGAAAGGGCTCAGGTGTGTTATGTATTGAGAATGGCTAAATTATACATTTATAACCCTATGAGGGCTGCATGCGAAATTGTTTCTAAGTTTATTCAAATGCATGCTATTCAGTTTTTGCTTATTCCAAGTGTGTTTAGTAGACAAGAGTCACTTGTGAATGATATGTTCTAAAATCAAATTTAAGTGTAAACTTAATTACGTTCACAGATGGTGAAGCATAATTGATGACAGTATGTCAATGCAAACTGGAACTATCTGTGTCTAAAAACATAGCATCACTATCAACAGTATAACATCGTGAATATTTTAAATTCTAACTTTATAAAAACAATGAGCTGACTAATTCTGGTTACCTCCATATATGGTCTAATGTCAACTATTTTTGTTTATATGAGCTTCTATTTCATTTTTTACTATACATCCTACTTTTTATTATTGCTGCAAAGAATCAACGGGGGAAATATTTCAGTAGCAAAAGGAAAATACGTAGACTACAACTTTCATGAAGCAATAATTTGGGCACTGCCGCCTGAATTTCATGGGAATTTAGTAAGAAAAATAAGAGAACATAACCTTCTTCCTGCATGATTTAGCATCATGATTTAGTGAAATTCTTTGGTTTTGTTATTTTGTTTGATAGCAACCACCTCCCATTTACATAAGACAGAGGGAATGTAATAGTATTAGAGCATGGGCACCTCCAGAGGAAAGACAGAACATTTGTTCATTATATGACCACAGTTCTTACAGGTGAAACTTCATTTCAGTGTTCTGGACAATATATGATTACCAGGCTTACAAGTTTCCAAAACAACTCTCCCTATGTTGTTCGTTTATGATTAAGATCTGAAACTTGGAAAGTTACATTACTATTTGCATTTGTTTTCTTTCTTTTATATATATATTTGTCTTCTATGGTGAATGTATTTTAACATGTGACTGAAGACTGGTAGAAGATTCTCAGGTAACCACCTTATAACTAGAGGGGTGTGGGCATGACCTAGGGTGCTTGTCAAGGAACATAAATGTCACACTACTCTAACTCTCTAGGAATAGAATTAGAGTCTTAAATAGTCATAATCTGAGATTATACTTATCTGCTCAGGAGATACTTACAAAAAGCAAGTAGACATTTACCATATTTGTATAACCTCCCTTTTAATTCAGAGACATTGGAGGGGGAAATGGAATCTACTTATTAAAATTTATTCATTATTATAATTATTATCATAGATTATTAAATCCTTATGTGAGCAAATGTGAGTTTACTTGTTCACATGCTTTTGTACAAATAATCAAGTAAACCAGTGATTTCCTATGTAAGGAACTCACATAAAGGAAGTCCATCCTAGTGGCACAGACTGAAAAATATGATATATGAGAAAAAGACACTCTTATCTTTGAAAACCTAACTATGTCCGTCACTTCTCCCAAACCTACTTTATAATTGGTCCTGTTGTCAATACAAAAGAAATTTGTTAGTATTAACGTGTCAGTGCTTTGGTGCTATGTAGTTCTGAAGTAGCTGTTGACGTTCCCGCCTGAACAGTATGTAGATGATAGGGTAAATGCTGCTGAGGAGGTGTTGTTTGTAAGCTACTATTGCCCTTGCAAGTTGTAACAAATATCTGATTTGCTTAGTAACATCCCTCCACCTCTGCATTTCGGTTTGCTGGGGCCTTATTTTCCTTGATAATGGCGCAAAAGAATTTCTGTGGATTCTTTGGCATACAGCAAGACTTCCATAACAGCTTTTTCCAAATGCAGAGACACAATGGGATTTGTCTGTAGTGTTAATGCATAAGTGTGCTGAGGGAAAGAATGTTTTAATTGAAATAAGCTTAATTATTATTAATGTTGTGCTTTTATTTATGTTACACTTGTTTCCTGACAGAGGAAAATTTAGATTTCATGAAGCAATTACTAGAAACATTCAGGTAGAAATAGGTTAACAAAAACACAAAACAACCTTAGAATGCTGAATAACTAAATAATAAAGTAGAAAATAAAGGAAATTAATAATACGTATGCCATGAAAATATGAGAACTCTGGGAAAATCATTGAAGAAAACGTTTCACTACAAGAAGAATATCAATAGGCTAGTGCAATTTTTTCTGAAGAAAGCATGTCCAATGGATGTTATGGCTATTCAAACATATCCCTGAGAGTTCTGTGAGTATAAGTTTATGCATCTCTACCAAAATGGTTTTTCTCTAGGGCTGCAAAATAGCAGCAGATCAAAGCATTTATCTCACATGTTCTACTGTGTTGTGCTATGACTACAGCAATTGTGACTTTAAAAAAATCCATTATGAATTCTATTTTTAAAACAAACATAGACACCACAACATAAAATATCTAAGTCAATTTTTACTACCTTACATTACACATTTTATGTGTATGATGGTTCGATGCTAACCTATGTCAGAAGTAGAACATGTGACTTGTTCTGAAGTTAAGACTAAAACATGTTTTCAAATGTTTATGGATGTCTTGGGTTTAAGTCAAGGGTTTACTAACAGAGAGAGCTGAGAGGTGCCCTCTGGGAGAAGAGACCCGGACTTACCCCCCTGTCCAACAGAAATGACTGCAGCTAGCCAAAGCTGAGCTGGTGGCACTTTTGTGATAATATATTTGAGGGTAAAAATGATGCATAGCAGCTGTGAGAGTAGACTAAGAAAAATGTAACAGAAACAACAATCAAGGAGAAGGAAGGAAGTTCTCCAGGCACCAGAACAGAGATTTCCCTGCAGCTGCAGCCCATGGTAAAGACCATAGTGATGCAGACTGTCCACCTGCAGTCTATGGAGGACTGAGGTCAAGCAGGTATCCACACTGCAGCTTGTGGAAGATCCCACACCAGAGCAGGTGGAGATGCCCTAAAGAAAGCTGCAATCCACAGATAGCACAAAAAAGGAGTTCCTGGCAGGACCTATGATGCATGAAAAGGAGCCCACACTGGAGCAGGTTTTCCGGCAGGACTTGTGTCTCTGAGGGACGCCATACTCAAGCAGTCTGTTTCTGAAGGACTCTACCCCATGGGAAGGACCTGTGCTGGAGCAGATCATGAAGAGCTGCAGTCTGCAGAATGACCCCACATGCAACCAGCGGAAAAGTGTGAAGAAGGAGCAGCAGAGATGAAGTGGAATGAACCGATTACAGCCCCCATACTCCATCCCACATGTGTCACTCAAGTGGAGAAAGAGACAAAGAGTCAGGAAAGGAACAAAGGAGTAAAAATGGGCTTGGGGAGGAGGGTGAGGAGTGGGGAGAAGATATTGCTAGCGTTGTCTTTGTTTTCTTACCATCTTACTTTATTTTTAATTGTAATGTTACATTAATCTTCCCCAAATCAAGACAGTTTTTCCCATGATGTTATTTGATAAGTGATTACCCTTTCTTTATCTCAGTCCACAAGATTTTTACCTTATTTTTTGTATGAACCTTTCTTATGAAGACAGGCTGAGAGAGTTGGGGTTCTTCAGCCTGGAAAAGAGAAGGCTTCAAAGAGATATTTCAGGAGCCTTCCAGTATCTAAAGAGAGCTGGAGAGGGATTTTTGGCTAGGACATGTCCTGGTAAGACAAAGGCTCATGGCTTTAAACTGAAAGAGGGTAGATTAAGATGAGATATTCGGAAGAAATTCTTTACTTGTGGGAGTGGTAGGGCACTGGAACAGGTTTCCCAGAGAAGTTTTGGATACCACATCCCTGGAAGTGTTCATGTCCAGGATGGGACTTTGAGCCAGCGATTTTAGTAGAAGGTGTCCCCGTCCATGATGGGGAAGTTGGTACCAAATGATCTTTAAAGTCTCTTCCAACACAAACCATTCTGTGATTCTATAATTCTCTCCATGTCCTGTTAAGGAGAAGGAATTAGAGATTGGCTTGGTGGTCATATAACAGCCAGCTAAATTTTACTCATAATGGGTCATGTTTTGAAAGCAATACCTCTGATGCAAAGGATATGATCAAAAAGTCAATTTACTGCAGTTTTGCTTCAGTGTCTCATTGTAAATTCATGTTGGTATTGGTATTGGCTGAATTATCCCTTGAGTTTCTTAGAACTCTCTACAGACTTTACAAGGTACCCATGGTGATGAGCCTTTTAAATGGATGAAGTTGCAAAGAAAATTTGCTGACTCTTACAGGTCCATTGTGGAAGTGAACAGAATTGGTTTGAAATTACTTGTATCACTAAGGAGACTGTTGGGACACTTTTCTAAAAGGCTGTCTTCTACAGGGTGCTATAGTGTTTTATTCTGTCAGATCTCTTTTTTTTGCCTGACAACCAAAAATGCATGAATGATCAGAATGCCTGAGACGGGAAATTTGAGTACTAACTTAGTGGCAGTCAATTCAAACAGAAGCTTAGGGAAGCAAACTCCGTGCCTATGTATGAGACATCATATCCAACATTTTTGATAAGGATTTGAAGTAAGAAGTCCAGCTTATTTTATCTATCGTGACTACTTCTAAATGTTCATTCATCAATACGGGCTCACCCTGGAAAGGGTGCGTTATCTTTAGTACTGATATGAGCAAGTAAAGCGCTCTATACTTTATGTGCTTCTGGCAAGGCAAGAGAGACAATGTCATCCGCTGAACTTAGTATAGGGTTAGGAGTTCCTGACATTGCAGTTCTCTTAAAGGCTTAACACTGTCAGGTTCTCAATAAGAATCTTCTCTGAAAACACTAGTGACATCTTTTTTTTCTCTTCCAAAGAGCAATGTAAGGATTTAGCATTTGCAATTTGCAAAGCATTTTGGAATTAAAAATTTATACTTTATAGTACAGTACTCTGACTGTTAGCATGACTTCTAAAACTAGTAGCATTTCATTCCTTTGTTATGGATTCATTAACAGAAATCTGGATTTTGCTGAGATCTCACATATACAATTTAGTAGACAATCCTCTACTCTGAGCTGAGTATCAGGATACTGGGAGAAATCTTCATTACTAGATTCTTATACTTAGCTAAAACCAGGTTATTCTATGCAAAAATTTTGAGTAAATTTAAACAAGTTGAAGATGAAAATAATAAATGTACAAAGAAGTTCTTTGATGAATCATTAGGTGTGACACTGTGGAAAAAAAAAAAGAGTTATTGGCAATGTGGGAATTTGAACAGATAGCTCTTAAAAAAACTGTCCAAAATTTCACAAACTTGCTGAGATTCTGTTGCATGATTTTAAAAGTTGTAGATTCTGAAGCGCTCATTTTTTGTCTTTGGTATATGAGATAACCAAGTTTAATTTATAAGTGCCATTGACTTTGGCAGTCCTGCTTCATTTGGAAGCCATTATGTAGTAGCCGTCATTTGATAAAGTGTCATTTCATGCTTTTCTGAGATAACTAGAGTAACTGGCAAAGAAAAAGGAGACAGTACAGTATCATCATATGTGATGAATACATTCCATTCTGCAAGCAAGAGAAAGAAACAAATAAAGGCAAATTACAAAAGGTTTCTTTTTCAATTCCAGTAATTTCAATAGTCAAATGTATTAGGATATTGTAACTGAAGCTTACAACCTAAATTCTGAGTTGATTATGAAATTTTGTAAAGCCACATATTTTGAACACCTGATTTTTTCCTCTGTTTTATAGATATTGAATGTATATGTTAGGTCATTGTCACGTGCTGGGATAACTTTGTTAGAAGAATATTGTGTTTATACTGTCAATTTCTATCCTAGACAAATCCCTTAGCAATTTATGGAGGGGATAATTAAGAATTCCTGTTGATTAAACTGTAGATTTTCTTTTACATAAATTTCATATATCCAACCGAAGAAAAAAAAATTACACAGTTTACCTTGTGTGATCTGGAGTCAACATACTTACATGAATCCAGAGGGAAATGGATACTATTTTAACCAACAATACTGTCCCATCTTGTCTGGCAGGTGCCTTCTATTTTTCTGATTCATCTATTACTGTTCTATTCTGAGTTCATGACTGCCCTTTATGTTCATACAAAAGCTAATTATTGTGCTAAGCAGCTTTTTTAAAGGCTTTGCTTTTGCATCTTTGATGCTGCATGAGCAGAATGGCAAATTAAAACATAGATAAATGATCTAAAACCAAAAACAATTATTCTACTTATCATTTAATAATAGACACAAGGCTTTTTTAGGAGAACATATATATTCAAAGACATTTACAAGTCTGCTATTCTACAACTCATGCATCACCTCCTCTCCAATTTTTTTGCAGTAATAGCTATCTAATGAGTCTGTTTAGGATACATCTTACTAAACTGTTCTAATCTATATAGGTTCTCATACCACACTCATCACCATAGTATCCGAGCAACTTTCAGTAGTGCATTAAGCAATGTGACTAACATCTGTCACATATTTTGTTCTCATCATTTCCCCAGGGGTAAAACTATGTTCAGTGAAGTATTTTGTTTTGTATTTGTTTATTTTTCCAGTGGTCCATGACTGGGGGGTTATTTAGTCCACACAGGGTCACACACAAAGTAAAAATTACTGTGAGTCAGAGAAAAATGTAAACAGGAATTAGATGCTTGGCTTTAACTGAAGTGTTGAGATGAATATTCCAACCATTCAGGTATATCTCTTGATAATTTTTTGCCTGCATATACCCCAAAAATGTTTTCTACAGTGTCTTCTTAAGAAATTATAAAATAGTTTTTCCCCTATCAGCGGATGAAACCAAATCTTCAAGACTAAGCAAACCAAACTATACACGTGGAGCTTTTTTATTTCACATCTGAGGGCTGATCTTGACAGCTTATTTGTGTCTCCTCTAAAAATAACTTACAATAAACTTAGCAGCTACTTTGATTATACTGCAAAGGCAGGGACCCAAGTCAGAACCACACTGACAGAGTGTTTTATGTTTCATTCCATTCAGGACCACATATAAACTTAACTACTGGCTTTCTCATTTGAAGACAATAAACGTAAAGCAGATGCCTGCAAGTAAGCATGTGTTTAAGTACTCTCTTGTTTCCATGAATCAGGGCATAAAGACAGTAAAAGACCTATTTAGATCCTTTATCCCATTTCTCAGACCATGTGCAGTTCACATATGCTTCCCTCATGGCAGATTTGATAGCATTTTTTTTCTTTTCCAGTTGTTTGAAGTGGTTCAAAGTAAGGTTCATTTGCTTCACACCACAATTGCATAGCTTAGCCAAGCTTAGCTGACTGGCTATTCCCTCTGAGTTCATAAATTTCTTTTTTACTTCTTTTTAGTTTCCTTTTGTGATAAAGCAACAAATTCTTAAGACAATAAATTATTTTTCCATTTCAGTGTGGGGAGGGAAGTTTAAGGTAAGAAGACACTTTGATGCATACGATAGAAAGGCTAAGCTCTTGGCACTCAGTCTGTGTCACGAGGCTGCAGGCAGGGCAGGAGGTACAGCACCTTCAGTGCTGTGTGATTCCAATATCTAATCAGGGCACTAAAGAGTGTGAGCACATTCTTTGTGAGAATGAGTGAGTTAAAATTGCTCAGAACTGTCCTAAAGTCCATTAGACAATCTCTTTACTCTTGAGTGATAAAAATATTGTTTGGCTTATGTATTTCATTTGTTTAAAAAGAACATGTCATTTATTCTCTCCCTTTCCCTTGGAGAACCTAATATATCAGTTGCAGGTGGCTCTCACTGTCACATTCCCTCTTTAAATGTTCTGGAATCAAATATGGTGCTAATAATATGAAGGTTGTGGGTTCAATCCCTGTATGGACCATTCACTTAAGAGTTGGACTTGATGATTCTTGTGGGTCCTTTCCAACTCAGAATATTCTGTGTGATTCTGTGTGAAATATCTAACTCTCTTCCTAAGTGCTATTGTGCCTTTGTGCTTTCTAAATGATAGAAGGGCAGAACAAAAGGCAAGTTCACTTTTCAGTGTGATGCTTATTTGAAAAGGTACTTGGCAAATTTCCAGATATGGATACAACAGATTAAAAGAGTGAAGAAAATAGTCTTTTGAATCTAATGATTATTTAAGATGTGCTCCATTGTATGTACTAATAAAACATTATTGTTTGTATTAATTTAAGTAAAATTTATGGCATCACTGATGATATTTGTCAGCATGATACTGCTATGGAAATTTAGCTAATAAGAAAAATAATGAACCCCTGTGCAGTTTCAAATTGGTTAGTATAAAGGATTTATAGGAAAATTTCAAATCTGATTTCAAGCAAGATAATGTAAAATGTGCAAAGTCTTTTTATATAGACTTGTATTTTTAAGCTTTAGTTATGTGTGTTGGAAAGTTTGTACTCATTACTACTTTTTTAAAGAGGTAGAAATAAGCAAAAATTAATTATTTATTGTCATTAATCAAAATATACAGTGTCAGTACAGATATCAAAGAAAACCATCAAGCACTGAAGTTGGGATACCTGAGAAATCTGGAGTGAATTAGACATGTTCAGGAAGGTGTCTACTCCTACTTTTTTTACTGCAGTTTTTTTAAAATGAAATCCAATTTGATCAAAGCTATCCAGAATTGCATTGTGATATAATATGAAGTGCTTAAAAAAAACATTGAAGGATACTGTCAACTTACCAGGATGAAGGCCTATAAGAAGTAGAGAAAAGATTCAAGGAAGTGACAGAATTCTGCCCAACATAACACATCTAATACGTATACATGCGAAGGGAGGAACACAGGAGAGGGTAAGAGAACAAATCCTCAGAAAGTCTTTGCGCAGTGTAAATTTGTCATGTAAATTTTTCCCCATTTGTTTGTTCAGAGTAACATACATACATATATATATGTGTATACATGTGTATATGTGTATGTGTAAGTACATATGTATGTATATACATGTATATATGTATATATGTACACATACACTAGGCTATTTGCTTTGTGAAGATATCACTGAAAATCCCTTTTTAAATGGGGTGAATGACAGTTCTTATGGAAATATAATTTTTGTCCTTGCTCATGACTGTCTCTTGGTATTATTTTAACAGCCATCAACTTAAATTTTTTAATATTTTTAATAAAGTATATTTCATAATTTTTATCAAAGTACTAGTTTTGAGATACCTACTCACAGAATGATAGTTGATGAAAACACAAACATTTTTTTTTCTTTTGTTGATTATGCTTAATCAAGCTTTAAACTCAATTTTAGTCTGAAGTGTTTTCACGAAGAGTTAGTATGCTGTAAGGAAAGTGTGTTTCTGATGAAAAAGTCAAAATTCTTTGAAAGTTTTTGATTTGCTACATATGTGCTACAATATTTATACTGTCACACAGTTCTAAATTAATGTTATAACTTAGTAGATGCAGTGATGATGTTAAAATAACCCTAGGTTTTTCATCCAACCGTATTCAAATATAGCAAATTAATATTAGCAAATATTAGTATTTATATTTACTGCATACTTTTACATTAAAATTATGGCATTTTGATTTTTTTCAAAGCAGTTTATCAGCATTTTGATTTTTCAACTCAACCATTGGAAAAGAAAAAGGTTTTCCTACAATATTAATCTGATAGCAAATTTGCTATGTTTTCTTGTGTGGTAATAATTTCACTAGAAGGGATCAATGTCATTTACTAAGGTCCAAATGTATTACTTTCCATACAAACCTGATTTGTTGTTGTTTGTTAACAAAAGTAAAGGTAAAATAATGATGTTTAAATTTAAACATCTAAAGCAATGTCATTTTTAACATAAAGGCAATTGCAAATTCAAAAATTTTACATTGAAGTTACTTCAGAAAAATTCAGACTCGATCAGGGAAAAAAACAGAAAGAGGAAAGGGTTTAATTTTCAGTATATAATAGAATCATAGAAATATTGGGTTAGAAGGTACCTCAAGGATAATCTGATCCAAACTTTCTTGGCAAAAGCATGGTCTAAACAAGATCATCCACAACCCTGTCCATTTGAGTCTGAAGTGTCCTTTGCTGGGGGAATCCACCACTTCCCTGGGGAGATTATTCCAGAGGCTCATTGTTTTCGTTACGAAAAATGTTCCTCTTGTATCCAATGGGTATCAGAACTAAGACAGGCAAAGTTTACAAGCTGAGATATGGGACCATGTTATGACAGACATACTGATTTTCTGAAGTAAGATACATTGTGCCATAAGGTTGAAAATGTCTTTACAAATACTAAATAAGAGATATCCATTTCAAACACCATCTCAGTAGCTGACATTCTGTGGCATTCGTCAGTCTGACTCTTCTAAACATATCAGTCTTTACTGCTGCCAGAATGATAATGTTCATCCCATTCACATGTATGAATGTCTTATGGACATAGGAGCTTCTTTTCCTTGCTTTCCTCTGTCCTGGTCATAGGATTCCTTCCCAAATGCAAAATTACTTCCTGCAATGCATATGCATTGGTAGTTTTCTTTTTTTTCCTTTTCTTTTCTTTTTTCTTTCCTCCCCCTTTTTATTTTCCTTTTCTTTGTTTTAAATTTTTCTTTGTGTGTTTTTACTTCCCCACGGTCACCAGGAGCCCTAAGTGGTCCTGCTGAATTATGGCAAGGATCCAGTAGAGATGCTGACATTTACAAAGCCCAGGTGGCATGCTGACAGATGAATTGTGATAGCAGCTTGAGGGTTTGGTATATTAAACATAATGAGGGAGTGGGTGAGGAATGAGGGTCTCTGTGATTTGCACATCCTTCATCTGATCCCTTAAGCTTTACAAGAGCAAAATTCATTAAGGAGATTAAGCACAAGACCAAATGTCTAATGTGACAAGAGAGTGAAGTTGGATTTTTTCCCATTTGCGCAGCTCTGGTACCTCAATATTAAATTAATTAGGTCACAGGAACGGCGTTATAGAACTATTTAAAGCTCCAGCTTGGGCACAGGACAGTCAGTATTGACATATGCAGCCAGCCTTCACGAGATCAACCTGCATCTGTTAAAGTACACCTTGCGTGAGTGACATGAAAGTTTGAAGGATGCTTGTTTAAATGGCCTAGGTAGTATGTGCTAGGTAATTATCTTTTTAATCTGTTTGAAACAAGACTGTAGCACCTGATCCTGTACAAATCTTGGGTCTCCTGAACCCTCTCAAAGCTGATTCCACACAATTTGACTCCAATAAGTGGATTAAAAGTGAATAAAGCAGCAGGGTTTTCGAAGTATTCTACTCTTTTCCTATGTTTTATTCCACATACACACTGTAAACTTTCATAACTCTTGGTAGATATGTTGAGTATGGAATAGATTCAACATCTGCTTTGAAAATATTAGCAATGATGAGACCAATCTCTTATTTCTAGGAGGCAGTCTATAAGACTGTGTTGTGTTTATATACATTAAAAATATTTAATCCAGATTTTTTCGTCTGACTCTTTCACAGACTAGGTAATGAAATGCATCGAGTTTGATCCTGAGTATGACATATCATATTTCCCTCTTTCCTAATTGTACCCTGCATGGATTTTTAACAATGTACTGTATCTTTGAAGCAGGTTAGTTTTCTGCAGATAAAACACCTCTTCATATCTGTTCTGAAGGGAGAAATTATATAGATATGTTTCATCTGTATGGGAAGCACTATTATGTTAAGCTAGATATGCATGGCTTTTATGCAAGAATAATTGGAAATAAAACTGGTGTAAGGGCACTGAGCATTTCAGGTGTGAAAGAAAAAAAATCACATCAAAAGAAAAAAGAAACTTGTAGTCTGTGGATAGCATGATGGCAGTGAATAGTTTCCAAGGTTGTTGGCTCACCCTAGTTTTCATTTATTAAAGGCTAAGATTCATTTGACTTGGGTTTAATAGATTTCCAACCACAGGAACACTGAGGAATCACCTTCTGAGGTGCTTACTGAGGTCATCAGTGAGACCTTTGAAGAGGATGTCTTAAATTGCAAGTATAATCTGCAGCACTGAAATCAAAAAGGTGGTAGTGAATGTAGATACTGAGACGTTCTTATTAAAGCAAAGTAAAGGATGAAAGAGGGGACCAAAGACATTAACCTGTGTGACAGGGTGACTGTGACAATTGTGATGCTCAAGATTTTGATTCAAGGGTTACATTGGCACATAGTTAATAAATTATATTGTCAGGTGAGAAGTAGTGAAACAGCTCAGTTTTACAAAGTGTATGGCTTCAGTATTAAAGAGACATGGACCGTTTGCTGTTTCTTTGGTACTGCTTTGAGGGCAAAAAGACAGAAACAGTGTCAGAGCACAGTCTCAGTCTTATTTATGTTCTTATTCTTTTATCATCATTAATCTGCTCTCTAGAGCAGCCAGTGGGGTGCACTGCCTAGAACTTATTTCAGAACTAGGATGGAGTTACTGTGGAGGAAGAGAGTTTTTACACCCCTCTGTGGCAATGTTTTATGCAATCTGCTCTCTGTTTGGTGAAGTTATAGGTCCTCTGTGTTAGAATATTTTAAGTTATAATTTAGTTTTTAGCTATTTCTATTAGTTTGTCTCCACTTTGTGTAAGACATCTGAATGTTTCAAACTTCATTTGGAATATAGAGCATTTGAAAAAAAAAGAACAGACAACTGATGGACTCAGATAATCTATTTAAATTATGAAAGAGGGACTTTCCAGCTATGAGTACAGAGTGCAAACTGGGTAGTCTGAGTAGTGACAACTTATGCCAGTGAGGTTCAAGAGAATTAGTGCCTTCTCCCAATAAGACCATTAAGTGTGATATTTTCCCTTGCTTCACATGATACTTGAAATTCAGACAGCAGGTGTATCTGTACCTGTGCAGCCATTTATCTGGTGAATGGAACATTATTTTGGGTAATATCCATTTGGTATTTGTAAAAATGTCTGTAACACTGTTAACAGAAACTATGCTAGTAAGATTTCTTGGTAGAAAAAGAAGTTCAACTGATTTCAACTAAGGTATTTTAGAATTAAAATTCATGAATAGGGTTATAATTTTTCTGTGTCTTGTTCATTCAACAAGCCTAAAGGAAGCTAGCTTATCTCCAGTATAGAAACCTCACTATCTCAGAAAAATAGCATACCTTTTGTGCTGAAATGATAAACTTATTTGAATACGAGGATATTTTCACATAACTGAAGTAATTCTGTTTATTCAGTCACTTCATTCTCATGTCAGAGTAGTTTTATCAAGTTGCTGACTGCTGTAAACATATTCTTGTTATCCTGTATGGAAAAGGGCAGTGAGACAGAGAACAATACTCTTTAGATAGAGCCCAGGGCAACAACAAAACATTTATTCAATCACCAAAGAATCTGAAGGAGTTGGTTTAGTGCCAAAAGCATGTTGTATTTAGGTAATCAAAGAAGTTTATTTGCTAATCCTCCATAGCTTCTAAAATGGAATGCTAAATTAAAACCTATAAATTACTCTTCTGAAAATTTAAAAAAACAGGGTTTACCATAACTTCTGAATGTAGGACATCCTCCAAAATATGGCTTGCTTTACTTCCCCCTTATCTCTAGTCTACATGACGACAACTAGATATTTAGACACACTCAGCAACACATAAGCCACATAATGAACCTATATCCTATGCAAGTAGAGGCCATGTGGTTTTGAACACCCATGAATCAGACAAGTTTGGTGGGCAGCATTCAGAATACCTCAGAACTGCCCTCAGTACACAATATAGAGAAAATGAAATTGAAAACCTACTCTCTGAAAGAGCACCCATGATTTTGTTCTTCTATGATCAATTTAACTAGAATAATCATCACACCCCACAGCAGAAAAGAATATGGTCAATTGGAGATACAAAAGCTTTGAATTTCACTTGAAAAATAGGGGAGGGGAACTATGTCCAAGACATCTTTGCCCAACACTTACTAATAAAATTCTGGAGAGTTTGTTTTGTATGTGCTTTGTGTTAGGAGTCAGATTTGTTTCACTATGCAGCAGGCTACCGTTGATAGCTATCACCACTATTCACTCCAGTATATGCAAGTGGCACACCTCCTGCTGTTCTCTGAATTCAGAGTACTGAGCTAACAACAAAACATACCTCTATACGTCACTCATTTGCTATTGAATTTTCACAGTTAAAAGATTTCTGTGGTTCTATGAACAAAACTGGAAATTTAAGCAGCATTCCTTTTAAAATGTGTGTTCTGTTCTGTTGAATATTTCAATTTTATTTTATTTTTTTGAACAAACATCTGCTTGTAGTCATGGCTTCTGATCTAAAGTGATGCTGCCATATCTTTGGTTAACTTGGAAAAAAGATGCTAAGTGTTACCTAAGGAAAATCAGGAAAAATGTGGTCAACTCTGTTCAGAAATATAAATCACAAAATTAAAACGTATGTATCCAAATGAAGATTTTTTTCGTTTACTGGGCTTACATCTTAAAGCATACCTGTTCATGAACATGCATTAAAACAAAATAAAATTTTCCAGAAAAAATTTTTATTAAACTGATGACACCGATAACAATGTTAAGGATTAAAAAGTACTTCTAATGAAATTTTAATTTCTAGAAATAGGAAGTGTTACAAAGAACTTCACATACTAACTTAACTTACTGACACAACCTCAAACATTTAAAAGCTCTGAGATGAACACTAGACTTCTAGTTACTCTGACTCTTTTGACTTTCTTAAATAGAGAATAGTGATTCTTGTGAATTGTCATCCATCATAATTTATAGGTTTATTTAATCCCTTACAACATAGTCATGAGCCCAAAGATTGATGGTGAATGTAATTAAATCCAGTTAGCAATCTGTCACAAGTAGTGTCCTCCAAGTCTCAGTATTGGGCCCAGTTCTGTTTAATGTCTTTTTTGATAACCTGGATGAGGGGATTGAGTGCTTCCTTCAATGTGTTTGCAGATGTCACCAAGTTGGGAGGGAATGTTGATCTACTGGAGAGTAGGATGATCTCTACAGGCTGGATCAATGCACTGAGGACAACAACAATGGATATTGTTTAACCTGGACAAAAGGAGGCCGATCTTATTGTTCTCTGCAATGAAAGGATATTGTAATAAGGTGGTGTTGGGCTCTTCTGTTAAGTAACAAGTAATAGGACAAGAAGAAATTGCCGTAAATTGCACCAGTGGAGTGTTAGATTGGATATTAGGAAAATTATTTCCCTACAAGTGTTTCAAGAACTGGAACAGGCTGCCCAGGGAAGTGATTGCCATCCCTGGATGTATTTAAAAGATGTGAAGACATGGTGCTCTGGGACATGTTTTAGTAATGCAGTTGGCAGTGTTGGGTCAACAGTTAGACTCAATGTCTTCAAAGGTATTTTCTATGGTTCTAAAATTTAATATCTATGAGTTTAGATGAATATATTTTACACTTCCAACATTTCCACTGACCATAGTGGAAGTTCAGAAACCTATACCATATGTAAATATGAATATGTAAGTGTCTTGCACTGAATCCCACACAGTAAGACACATATAATCTTTGTAACTTTAAATTGTCTCAAGAAGAGGAAAATATAACTGAGAAACCAGGAAGCAAAATCACTTGATAAAATAATTTTTTACTATAGAGCATTTTAGCAATAATGCTTCTTTATAAGCTTAAGTAACTACATTTTGCCTACCTTTAAAAACATGTCCTGTATGCAGCATTCTTCATCAATATGTTTACAGCGCTTTGTCAGCTAAAACCTTCATTAAAATATGGCATTTCTACTGCAAAGTAAAGACAGAATTGGAACTATCACAACCTTTTCTATAATGTTTGTCTATGCAGAATCTGAAGACAAGCTTCCTCCGTCTAAATGTCGACATCTCCTTCAGAATATCTATACCAGAACTAATTTCCCCAAGCATTCTTAATATATTTCTTTATGTTCCTAGAGAGAGAAAGAACCAACTGTAGGGAACAATTAATCTCAGCTTAAAATAGAATGAACAAATTGCTTCCTAAAAATGCCTCTTTGCTTCACTTGGAGGAACTATAAAGAGATTTTAGGGAGAGTGTCTCAGAAGTAGACTTTCGCATTATAGACAACTAAAGTTAGGCGAGATGATTTTCACTCTAAGTATCAATTCAAATAGCTGCATCACCATTTACATGAATAGCTGTTCACAAGGAGCCAGTACGCTTAAGCTTAGGTACATTAAAGACCCACATCATGAAATTATAGTATTTAGATGAGAAAGTTTCATAGCAGTTTCATAGCAAAGTAACTTTCTAAACTACTTTGATGTGAAGTTGTAAAACTATGTTTTTGGTTCTAACCCTGAATTTTTTTTCCTTTCATAACCCACACTGTTTATAGCTCTTATGGAAAAAGATACAGGTGGAATGTCAGTGCAGTGACTTTTTGTAATTTAATAGCCCCTCAGTCATAGTCTGTAGCTAAGCATATAGATATATCTCAAGACAATACTTACGTCAGTGCAGAGGCCTCACTTATAAATCCTTAACTGCTTAAAAGAAGGCTTTCAGAAAACATTAGAGGCATAATCAAAGACAGAATCAGAACTAATAATGTTGAAAGGGCAAAATTATAGTTGTTTAGAAATAATAGTTTTGATGACCGGAATTCTTTCAAATTTTTTTCTAATTTCTAAATATCCTAAGTGTCTGAATCATTCTCCTGTCCCCCACTCCTCTTCTTCCCTCTATCTCTCCCTTCTTCTCTCCATCTCTTTTTTTTTTCTCTAGAATTCACTGAGAATCTTAGAATGTTTTGGTCTGGAAGGGACCTGAAAGTTCCAATTAGTTCCATCTCCCCTGCCATGGACAGGGATACCATCCACTAAGCCAGATTGCTCAAAGCCCCCTACACTTGGTCTTGAATGCTTCCAGGAATGGGGCATTGTATTGGGTTTGCATGGCAAGGGTTTGGTAGCTGGGGTGCTAAAAGGGTGGCTTCTGTGAGAATCTGTCAGAAACTTCCCATATGCCCAACAGAACCCATGCCAGCTGGCTTCAAGCCAGACCCACTACTGGCCAAGGTTGAGCCAATCAATGATGTGATAACATATTTAAGAATGAAAAAAAATTATTGGGCAGAAGTAATTGAAACAGAAAAGAGAGGAGTGAGAGTATATATAAGAAAATAATCTGCAGACACCAGTGGATGCCTGAAAGAAGTCTGTGACCCCATGGGAAGTCCACACTGGAGCAGGCTCCTGGCAGGATTTGCAGACTTATGGAGAGAGAAATCCATGCTGGAGTAGGTTTACTGGGAGGACTTCAAATCCTTTGAGGGACCCATGTTGGAGAACCCTTACTTGAAGGACTCCTCCCTGTGAGAGGTACTCACTCTGGAACTGCAACCTGTGGGAAGGATTCATACTGTAGACCTTCATGGAGGCTTGTCTCCTGTGGGAGGGATCCCATGTTGGAACAGGGGAAAGACTCCTCTCCCAGAAGAGGAAGAAGCAAGAGCAGAAAATGTGTGATGAACTGATTGAAACCCCCACTCCCTGTCTCTCTGTGCCATTGGGGTTAAGGAATTAGAAAATCAGGAATGATGTTAAACCCAGGAAGGAGTAAGGGGTGATGTTAAGGTGTTTATTATTATGTTTGGGTTTTTTTCTACTTCTCATTATCCTACTCTAATTTTGCTTGGTAATCAATTCAATTAATTTCTCCAAGTAGGATCTGTTTTGCCTGTGATAGTAATTGGTGAGTGATCTCTCCCTGTCCTTATCTCAACTCATGAGTCTTTTGTTATATTTTCTCTTTCCTGTCCATTTGAAGAGGGCAGTGTTGGAGCAATTTTGATGAGCACCTGGCATCCATCCAGGGCCAAACCACCACAGGCATCTACAACCTCTCTGGGCTGCTTGTTCCACTGCCTCACCATCCTCACAGGGAAGAATTTCTTCCTGATGTAAACCTACCCTCTTTCACTTTAAAGACATTACACATTGTCCTATCACCACACACCCTCTCTTCAGCTCTCTTAAAGCCCCCTTTAAGTACTGGAAAGCTGCTATAAGGTCTCCCTGGAGCCTCCTCTTCTCCACACTGAACCCAACTCTCTCAGCCTGTCTTCATAGGAGAGGTGCCCCAGCGCTCTGAGCATCACTGTGGCCCCCTCTGGACTCACTCCATCAGGTCCACAACCTTCTTATCTTGGAACCCCCAGAGCTGGATACAGCGCTCCAAGCAGTTGATGAGGGAGAGGGTCACACAGGAGTGGAGTAGATGAGTAGAATCACCTCCTTTGACCTACTGGCCACACTTGTTTTGATACAGCCCAGGATACAACTGAAAAGATTTGATCATGTTTGATCATGTTATACCTTTATCTCACATTCCTCACATATAACTAGATTTGGCTTTTGTCTGTATTTAGCTGTGTAGAAACTTATAAGTGGTCCCATGTCTTCAAACTACTAGCGATTCTAGCAACCTAGCTACTCATTCTAGTGTAACATTAATTTGTCACCAGGACTGTCAGTGAATTTCCTATAAATACTCTCTTCTCACGGTTGCTTGCATGACCATTGGTCTTGTCCTAAAGGAAAACACGTGAGAGGTGGCATCTGGTTTTATTGTTTGGCATTTTCCCTCTCTTTTACTGTTACTTTTTTTTTTCCTCTTTTACTCTTACCAAGGTTTGTTTTTTCTATTCTTGGTCCAAATTCTGCTTTTCTTATTCTGCTTGCAGTTTGGAGTTTTTTTCTCTGTTTGTTTTGTCTCTTAATGTTGCTATGTATTATTTTGTTATGATTTTTTCTGTGATCTTCACATGCACAACTTGAAATTTTTGACTACTTTGAGTATATAAATAGGAATTGAATTATTTCTTCGATGGGCAGAAGTTAAAGTGAATTCTCCATCAAAGTAAGGATACCTATGTAGGTTATGTTAATATGTATGCAGATATTATGTAGGCATTATGTTAACGAATATTATAAACACATTTTTAATCCAGAACTTGCTGCATATGAATAGATAAAGGGTTCTGTACCACTATGAACTGATAAGTTTTGTATTTCAAAGTGTCTTCTGCTTATTTCATTAGTACTGTTCTGAGCATGAGAAGGATTGCTGCAAATAAAGACAGGCATAAAACTATGAAGTGGATTGCATTTGAAAGACTATCATCCCTCAGAATCTGAGCATCAAAATACTGTAAAGCATTTTTGGAGCAATACACTGACTCACCTGCCAATACCACATTTTCTAGGTACTGCTTTAATCCACTGGCCTGCTGTACTGACCAATGATGTATCATGTTGTTTCCCGGACGTTCAGAATCCTGAAAAATGGCACAATGACATACTGAGCAACTCTTCAGCAAGTAGCACATATTCAGTCAGTTTAATTTGTCCTCAAAGCAACAGATTCACTGTGCATGTGATATAGGATCATATTGTAAAGTCACAGTATATTTCACAGATATAAACTGTTTTCTACTTAGTGTCTTCCCAGCAGATTTGTGATGACATGCATTGAATCAATCCTTTATGGGCTTGCAGTTCTTATTGGCAGTCCTGTATTGGTCACAGGTTGTATATTTTGTTGCTCTTACTGCTATTAAAATATAATTGATTTAAGTGATCCAACAAAATTTATGTAGGTTAATATCAAATAAGATTCCTGGTGGTGATGAAGTTTAAATGTGAAATCATGGGTTTATCTCTATTTCAAGGATGATTAGTTTTCATGACACTAAATGGGTCATCATCAAAAAAGTATGAGCTTTTTTTTGGTAGTGAAGTTTACAGCATTAAGCTGAACCATGAATGTTCACCTGAAGATAACAAACATAAGAGAGATGGGATGCAAATGTGGAATGAGTCATCATGGTTAGGCTTCGCGAACGAAGATTTGGGAAAGGTTCTATCCACATTTGTTACATGTATGCTGGTGGCTAATAAGGCCAATACGAGATAGACATGTCCAATTGCACAAGGCACAGCAGAAAGACTCCTTAGGTGGTATATTATGCAAGGCACAGTTCTTTCTACATTGTCTTTTCTCCTCGAGAGTGATCTTGTGTGCATTCTCAAAGGAAGCAGCAGCGTTACAGATAGTGTGTCTCCAGGTCTCCCGTTTGGAGGCCAGAGTAGACCAGTTATGGTGATCAGTATGGCCAAGGCTGAGATGTTGTTTCAGGGCGTCCTTGTATCTTCTCTTTGGGGTTCCTCTCTTGCGGCAGCCGGTGGCAAGTTCACCATAGAGCAAGATCTTAGGGAGGTAGTGGTCCTTCATCCTGGAGACGTGTCCTGCCCAACGCAGCTGTGTTCTCAGCAACACGGCCTTAATACTTGTGACTGCTGCTTTTTCTAGAACAGACATATTAGTCACATAATCTGACCAGTGGATGTTTAGGATTGTATGGAGACAGCGTTGACGGAAGCGTTTTAGGAGTTGCAGGTGGTGGCGGTAGATGACCCATGATTCAGATCCATATAAAAGAATAGACAGCACAATGGTTCTGTAAACACTGATTTTGGTACTTTTCTTCAAGTGTTTATTTTGCCAAACTCTTTTATGAAGCTTACCGAAAGCACTATATACCTTTGCTAACCTGTTGTCTATCTCTCTGTCAATCTTGCCATCCAAGGAGATGAGGCTACCCAGGTAATTAAACTACTGGACTGATTTGAGCACTGATTGGCCAATGGTGAGATGGGGATGATGGAAGACTTCCTGAGGTGCAGGTTGATAGAGAACTTCTGTCTTCTTTAAGCTGACTTCTAGCCCAAAGAGCTCAGCAACATCTGCAAAGCAGGATGTTAAACGCTGCAGAGCTGCTTCTGTGTGGGTGACAAGGGTGGCGTCATCAGCATAGAGCAGCTCCCGGACAAGATGGTTTAAGGTCTTAGTGTGGGCCTTCAGTCATCTTAAGTTGAATAGGCTTCCATCAGTACAATATCGAATGTAGATACCGTCCTGATCATCTAGGTCTGCCGTGGCCCTTTGGAGCATCATGCTGAAAAAGACTGTGAAGAGAGTTGGTGCAAGAATGCAGCCTTGTTTCACACCCTTGTTAATTGGAAAGGGCTCAGAAAGTGCATTGCCATATCTGACTTGGCCGTGCTGATCCTCATGAAGTGAGATGATCATTTTAAGGAACTTGGGGGGACATCCTAAACGTTCCAAAATCTGCCATAGACCTTTTCTGCTCACAGTATCGAAAACCTTGGTGAGATCAACAAAGGTTACATAGAGACCTTTATTCTGTTCCCTACACTTCTCTTGCAGTTGTCTGAGAACAAATACCATGTCTGTGGTACTCCTGTTGGCTCTGAAACCACATTGACTTTCAGGTAGAATTCCTTCTGCTATAGCAGGTATTAATCTGTTCAAGAGTATTCTTGCCAGGAATGAGTAATAGCCAAAGGAAACATCCTACAGGAAATATGCCTATAGGAAATATCCAGTGAACTGTTCCTCTCCTGAAACTAGATGTCTACATCTCAGGTTGAAAAAAATTAAAAGACCAAACCGTCTTCCGCTTTTAGAAAAATTGTACAATTTTTGTTTAAAAATGTCTCTTGTCTCTTTCACAGTAACTCTTGTTTCTGTTTTATTCATTTACTGTTTAGACTAAAATTCATAAACAGCTCAGGAATAGGAGTACTGGTGTTCTTTTCCGTTAACAGAAAGACATTTACGTTTTCACGTTCTTCTACAAGGTTTTCCAAATTTTGTTCTTTTATGCTATGTTGTAGGCAGTAAACAAATAAAACAGAGTACCTATCTTTTTAAATGTTTCCTTTTTCAGCTGCTCTACTTTTCATGGAATAATTAACAATTCATTAGTTTAGAGAGATGGAAAATAAATGTCACTTTATAATCTCATGGCACACAACTGTAGTCTTACTTCCAGATTAATTTTCAATGCTGATTAGTTTCAATGGAGATTAAGGGCTTTTGAAAATACTTTTGGGGTCTCTCTAATATTTTAGGCATTTATCTACACTTTAAAATCTGACTTACGATCTCAGTTTCTCTTAAACAAGAGCTGGAATTCTGATATTACAGATTCTTAAAAAAAGATTACATGAAAGAGTAATAGAGTACAATTAGGTAAGTTAGTTATGAAATAAGGAGGAATTTTAACTACAGTCATGGTGATATAGATCTACACTGCTTCTGTTGAGGATAATTCTGTTTTTCTGAATTTAGAGGGTGGGTTGTTTTTTTTTAAATTTTATGTCTTCAGTCATAATTATTTTCTACAAATACTACAAGTTTTATAGCAGTATCAGATGTATAAGAAACTAATAACTTTGTTCATACCAGACCTTCAACCTTACCTGCACAGGTACTTTTTACTAAAGTTAGATTTCTTATGGGAGCAATACATGTTAATTTGACAGTAGGGACACTACTTGCATCTTTAACATATTAAGCAAATAATTAAAAATAGATTAAATTGATAGCTTAGAGGGAATAGATGATAAATCTATGCATGTTCATAATTTTTACCCCTAATTACATTTTAAAATGTTATATCTTAATGTTGACTTAATATCTAATGTAGAGACAATTTCAATGTAAAAATACATGATTTTTCATAGCACCACATATATCTTACAATATAGATTAAAACCACTTTCTAAGTATCCAGGAAAATGTTTCACAGTGCATTGGCCATGGAAAGAAATTTCTACTTTACAAGAGTAGACTGACAAGAAAAAAAGAGATTTTGCAGACAGAAAGAATCACAGCTGTCTTGAACTTTCAAACTATCTCCTTTGCAACAGAGTGACTTCCATGGCACATGACTGTTACTCTACATATATTTTTCTTTCTTCTTCACTTCTGTTTTTACTTTTTAATTACTAGCTGGAACTCGGTTTAATTACTAGCTGGAACTCTTTGTTAACACAGAATCTGATTCTAAAAACACCAGAGAAAGCTACAACTGACAGAAAATGAGACTGCTCAGGTCTCCACAGAAAAAAAGAAATGCATTAGTGTTAAACTGGACAAAACCTATTTTTTACCATTTTCATCATATTGAAAATAGAGTGGAATCTGATTTAAGTCACACTGTTCCACTTTTACTCCAGTGAAAGTGCACTATATTTAAAGTTAGAATAATAGAGTGATGAATCAGACCTTTCAATGTTAGAAACAAAACCAGTCCAGAAGGCCAGTGACTTCTAAATTTGTGAACAGCTATATACACTGAAATTTGACAGTTATACAGTCTTGAAAATATAGCAATACATCTGTGAATTAAGCAGAAAACTTAACCTTACATTAATTTTGATATATATTTAAAGGAAAAATACACTCTCTGTATTTTATTTGTGGATTTTATGATTATTTCTTTCAATGTCTATTGGTAATCTCTTTTTTTTTTTTTCAGATTTGTTGCTTTTTATTTCTTAACAGTCAGCCCCATGACCAGCCTCTTACTCTTACATCAGTATCACAGTGTTCCAGCCTTAATTCCTCCTCTCTACCCTAGCTCAGAGCAACTATCCCCTGTAGACAGGAGGCTATGCTGAAGCCTTACAGGCAGAAGAGCTGTAGGTATGTTCTTTCTGTGACTAAGAGAACACTGGGAGATTTATTTATGTATTTTACTGCAAGGAGGTAGGATACCTTACAGGAGCCCCTACGAGGGTAATGAATTACACAGTATGAATTTTAAGACTAAGACAGCTGATACCCTTTCCCCTAAAGCAAAATCAAGAAACAAAGGGACCACCTCATTAAAAGTACCGAAAAAAAAAAAAGTTCTGTTAAAAGCATTTTTTCCTCTTCAGGAAGCATATTACCATAAATTTCCCAGCCAGGCTTTTGACTGTTTTGAAGCATCCTGCTAGGCTTTGTCAAGTGAAGTGTGCAAGGTGACTGATGGTAAGCAGCATGATTCTCATCACAGCAATGAATGTGGCAGGTCAGGAAAGTCCACACTGAAGAAATCCCTTGTTCAGTCGAAAGTATTAACTATTTATTAAATACTGATGGGACTGGATGGGTTCTACTGGTATAAAACCTTATTCTGTTTTAGTTAACATTTCCAGTTTGGATCAAACTCTTGTTTTCAGTGAAGTGAACAGTAAAATTTCCCTTGACGTCACAAAAATTACATTATACCTTCTGCTGTCATAACTTGAATTATTGTGCAAAGTCCAAGAGTTCTAAATATCTACTAGAATTTATTTGTAATATTGGGACATATTATTACAGTAATTAATTAAGTGGGACTTCTCTGTACACAACTATGTTTCTTCTATGGTCTCTGCCATCATACTTTTGATAATGTTTTTCTAACCTCTCATACATTGCCACGGTCCGAAGGGGGGATTGGACATGAGGAAGGATGCAAGCAGAGTCCTTTATTCAGGCGTGCCCACTCTCTTTTTATCCACTCGGGAGTCAAAAGGGCCAGAACATAGGGTGGAGCATGAGACAGACAAGCAGAGGGACAAACCAGCATAGGGACACCAGCAAAAGGGGGAGGAGTAGGAGCAAACTCATGGTAAGCTTAGGTTTGTCCAGGCTGTGCACTGTGCAGTGTGAATACAATGAAACCACATAATAACAACAAAGTCCACATGACAAAGTCTCGCCAATCGCTGCACGCTTCTCTCCATGCCCGGAACTGTTCCCATCCTGAATCATGTTCCGTCACAATGCATAGCCTGAAGACGAATAGTAATAACCACAAGCATAAGACTATTTGCTTATAGTCTATATAGGTATGTAATCTATTTTTACCACATCTCATTTTCCACTCTCAGAAAGCCAGAGTAATAGCAAGGGAGTAGAAATGTCAATATTAGTATATTCCACATCTTTGGCTACTTAGTAAAGAAGAATCATAGAATGGTTTAGGTTGCAATGGTCCTACAAGTTCATCATGTCCAATTGTAACCTATCACCTTGAAGTCCACCACTAAACCCAAAGCATTATGTCTTTACAACTTTTATATACCTCCAGGGATAGAGACTTTAGCACTTCCCTGGTCTTTTCCCGCGCTTGACAACCCCTTCTGTAAGTAAATGTTTCCTAATATGCAATCTGTATTGCCCCTGGTGTAATTTGAGGCCATTTCCTCTTGTCCTATCTCATGCTACTTGGCAGAGGAGACTGACCCCCAACTGCAAACTACTGTATGTAGTTTTGGGCACCACAGTATAAAAATTAAGCTATTAGAAAGTGTCCAAAAGAGGACCATGAGGATGGTCTGAAGGGGAAGTTGTAGGAGTAGCAGCTGAGGTCACTTGGTTTATTCAGCTTGTAGAAGGGGAGACCTCATTGCAGTCTTCAACATCCTCATGAGGGGAAACAGGGGCAAGTACCAATCTCTTCACTCTTGTGACCAGAGACAAGACTCGAGGGAATGGCATGAAACTGAGTCAGAGGAGGTTTAGGTTGGATATCAGGAAAATGTTCTTCACCCAGAGGGTGGTTGAGCACTGGAACAGGCTCCTCAGGGAAGTGGTCACAACACCAAGCCTGACAAGAGTTCAAGAAGCATTTGGACAAGGCTCTCAGGCACTTGGTGTCCTGTGCAGGGCCAGGAGTTGGACTTGATGGTCCTGATGGCTCCCTTCCAACTCACCATATTCTATGATTCTATGACTCCTTTCAGGCAGTGGTAGAGAGCAATGTGGTCTCCCCTCAAGACTCCTTTTGTTCAGCACTAAACAGCACTAGTTGAACCTAATCCAGTTGACTCTGGTTCATTGATACCGATCCCTCTGTAGACCCTTTCTACCCTCCATCAGATCAACACACTGTCCCAACTTGGTGTCATCTGCAAATTGACTAAGGGTGCACTTCATCCCCTCATCTACATAACTGATAAAGTTATTTAAACAGGACTGACTCCAATACTGAGCATTGGGAAGCACCACTTGACTGACTACCAACTGAGTTTAACTCCATTCACCACCACTCTTTGATCTTGGCCATACCAACAGTTTTTTGCTGAGTGAAGAGAACATCCCTTAACGCCATGAACATCCTCTTCTGTAGGAGAATGCTGTGGAAAGTGGTGTCAAGGGCTTTACCAAAGTCTAGGTGAAAAACATCATTCACAACCTTTCCCTCAACCACTAAGTGGCCCATGTTGTAGAAAATGATCTGCTCCATGACCTTTCCTGGCACCAAGGTCAGACTGAGAGACCTGTAATTCCCCAGATCCTACTTCCAGTCCTTCTTGTAGGTGGGCATCAAATTTGTTAACTTCCAGTCATGTGGGACCTCCCCGCTTAGCCAGGACTGCTGATAAATGATTGAAAGGGGCTTGATGAGTGCGTCCGCCAACTCCCTCAATCCCTTTTCATGGATCCCATCTGGTTCCATAGACTTTTGTGTGTCTAAGTGGCGTAAGCACGTTACTGATCATTTCCCCTTGGGTTATGGGGTCTTCATTCTGCTCCCCATCCCTGTCTTCCAACTCAAGGATCTGGGTACCTGAAGATTCTGGACTTGTTTCAACATGTCCAAATCTTTTGTGCTGGGGACCCCAGAGCTGGAGACAGCACTGCAGATGCGGTCTTATCATAGCTGAGCAGAGGGGCAGAATCCTCCTCTCACCTGCTGCCCATGCTGTGGGATTAGCCCAGCACACAGGGGGTTACTGAGTACCAGTGCACACTACCGACTCATATGGAACTTCTTGTCCACCAACACCCTCGAGTCCATCTCTCTAGAGCTGCTCTCAGTCCATTCTCTGCCCAGCCTGCACATATGTTTGGTATTGCCCTGACTTAGGTGCAGGACCTGGCACTTGGCCTTCGTGAGGTTTGTAGAGACCCACACCTGATCTTATTATTAAAACCTGACGCAAAAAAGACATTAGGTATCTGAGCCTTTTCCTCATCCTTTGTTGTTATGTTTCACCCCATATCCAATAAAGGATGGAGATTTTCCATGTTTATTTCCCTTCTACCTTGCTAAATTTTACTGAATAGTTGTGCCAAAATAAACCGGAAAATTAATACACAGAGATGAAAAAAGTTCTAGTTCTATTGTTTTCCTTTTCTTCTTTGTGTCAACTCTTAGGAGGATGTTGTAGAAGGAGAATATTCTTATTCATGCAGAAGTGCATGAATGAGTTTGATTAGATCCTCGCTTAGTACTTTTGAATAATTGTTGTAACTCAAATGTTTATGAAGAGGTGAGTGAGATTTATCTGGGTACTTTTTTACTAGCTTAAAAGAGTTTTATATGGATGCTATTTGCTAAATCCCTGAGA
Source organism: Corapipo altera (assembly GCF_003945725.1). Taxonomy (NCBI): domain Eukaryota; kingdom Metazoa; phylum Chordata; class Aves; order Passeriformes; family Pipridae; genus Corapipo; species Corapipo altera. Next base: position 61,249,125 of record NW_020884872.1, read on the forward strand.
GGATGCAGTGACTGTTTTAGAAGATTACAGTGAGATACAGTAAATCAGAATTTTTTAGCATAAACTCTTTTTAAAATTACTCTTTTTTTTCAGATCAATGAACATTTCTTTAAGTCAATGAAAATTTGAAGTTGTCAATTCAAGGTCAATTCTGATCATGTTGACATTAAAAACAGCAAACACATATCATCTTGTCTATCAAGTAGAAATATTTTCCTTTTTTTACAATATAATAATAATTATTAAACTATTTAACATTAAGTTACATTAAAAGAGTATCTTTGCTTTGCTCAAAAGTTTTTCAGATCTACAAAAACAGTCTGTAATAAAGTTTTTCTATTATATTAGGTTAAAGAAATTCTTTAATTTCTTCCTCCATATAAAATGCTTAACTTTTTTCTAATTTTCTATATTTATAAAAGTTACAAGTTATTTATCAAAACTGCATGAATTATGTCATCTATCTTTTTCAGATGTACTGTTTTCAGCTTGACATTTCAGTTAGAGAACTGTTTACCTCTTAATTGTTTTACAACCGGACCATATATTAACCACAAAAATACCCTCTGAAAATAATATTTTAGTTAAACTAATGACAAAAATATAGATCTTATTTTTACCATATATGTATATTTCTAGTTTGCAATAATTTCGCTGTCTCTGAGGAAAAATCAACAAAGCCATATAGTTGTATTTATGCCTATGACTTCGCTGCTTGTGTGACAGATGACTTAATCTGTCTAAAATTAGGTAAACTCAACATAACCTAAAAATACTCTAAAGTGAATATTAGGACTGTATGATCGTATGATCTTTTTTAGCTTTTCAGTAGTATGACTGCATGGCAATACCTCAAGACTAAGAAAAAAAGGTAAATGCTCTGAAAGGAGGGTTTTTTGGGGGAAGATGTTTGAAATAGATTGAAAAAAGGAAATTGCAATGAAAATTTCAACAATTCTCATCTTTGCAGAAATGAGAATCATAATAGCAGAAGGCGATAGTAGAGAGAAAACCAAAGTATTAAGTGAAAAAGAGAAATGTGTAGAAATGAAAATTCCTTATTTTATTATTTTGGTGGAAGAGAATAATCTCAAAGATTCCTGAAGATGATGGCACCCCTGAGGGAACAATTCTCCAACACAGTCCCACAAGAACAAGTCTAAACATACTGTTCTCAGAAGAATATAAAGAGGAGCAAGACTTATTCATTAATGCAAAGGCAATTTATAAACATGGAAAAGATTAATTTCCTTCAAAGTTTTCCCTTTTTCTTTCTAAAACTAAGGTAAAGTGCTGTTAGTGAAGTGTGCAGAGGAAATGAAGAAGGCAGTTATATAGCGGCTTCAACTGGAGTTAGTATGGGAGTTTTACAGAAATGGTCAAGCATGTGCTTCTGATCAGTAGAAGAGTAGTTAAATATAGTCTGATGCTTTAAAAGCTTGGTTCAGGTCTCATTGAAACCAGTGGAAACTGAAAATTCAAATAAGCCTTCAAAAATTCAATAAATTCCTATTCATTTCAGTAATGTTCCCAGCATTATCTACAAGTTAAGGTGATAAAGTTATGCCTGTCAATACCTCTTGAGTGTTAAAAGTACCTGCTCTTTAGGAAGGTGCCTCTAATAAAGCATGGTGATATGAAATAACTTGAACATATGAATGTCACTTAACATTTCTATCATCTCCCAACTTGTTAGCAGGTGATATTTTCATAAGCTTTTTACTTCTGTAATGGTCATTGACATGGTTTGACCCAAAATCAATTTTTTGAACCCCCACAAATTTGCTCAAATGTTGAGAGAAGTTTCACACAGGTAAACAAACAGAACACAGGGGATTTATATCAAAATTTATTGCTAACAGAATAAAAACTATAAAATAATATATACACCAGTTCCAAATAGTCTCTCCTATGATAACAAACTACGTATTTACAAAAGAAATCACCCCTTCTTCCTCCCATAAAGTCCAGAAGGATAAGAAGTCTCTTCTTCACTCTCAGGATTTCAGCTCCAATTTGCAGTAGCTGGAAAATCTTCTCTCTCTCTTCCTTGGAATGGAGGGGGGTCTGCCCCCACCTCTAGCCACTCGACCACGACTATCAAGGGTTTACCATGGGCTTCGAGGGAACACTTGTTATTATCATGTCATCACCACAGAGTACAGGGAGTTAAAGTATTTATTCTCTGTTCTGTGGAGGTTCCTTTCACGAGGAGTTTCAGGGGTCCCCTAAGCAGGATCCACCTCTCCCCAGGTCAAAAATGTTCTGGGGTTTTTGGTTCAACCTTTACCCCAAGAACATTCCAGCAGACTTCTCTCTCTCTGCTCCGGCTCAGCTCCTAAACGGATGTTCTTGCATCCCTTGGTCTAGCTCTGTGCCATGCTCTGCTTCTCTGAGCAGTTTTTTTCTTTCTCTCTGGAATTTTTCTGATCTCTGCTTCATAATCTTTGACCAGGAGCCCAGTTTTGTCCCTGACCATGGCTGGCCGCTCTGTGCTGCCTCCACCACCACCCCCACTGCAAGTGGAGGGAAAACACCGGGGAAAACGTCGTAGCTCAGGGGGCCCCCCCGAATTTGGGGGTTCCCCCTCGGCCACCCCTGGAGCCTCTAATTCTTTCTATGCAATAAAATCTCAGAGAGGAGCCAGGGACAGGGGGAAAAACCCCCGGCCCCCGCATGGACCGTATGGCCCCTCTCTGTCTCTTTGTGGTCTCTAGTTCCAACTACACCACAAGCTTCTTTTCCAGTCCTGTAATAATATGCCATTTTGTAGAGGCGTAACCAAGACTTTTGATTAGCTTAGCTTCAGGAAACTCACTTAGAATTAACCATTTTCAGCCTCTGAGGGGGGGGGGCCTTCTCAAACCATGACAGTCATCCATTGTTCTCTTAATTTCTAGGGCAGAGATCTCATAATATTCATCAGATTTAATGAATATATATACTGAGAAATTAAAGTACACTTTGTACTAAAATATAAATGACAATCTATAATAATATATTACAAGGTTATGTGCTTTGACTTGCATTTATGCCAGTGTAGTGTCTGTTTTTCCACACTCCTCAAATCCAAGGGGAACTTATATTGATAGGGTAGAACTGTTCTTTAAAATACTTATAATCTTCAGTTTTCATGCCCAACACTTGTCAGAAATTGTAGTCCAGTTAAATTAAAGTCAGAAGTCACATTTTGATATACAACTGTGAAAAGGAAAATTACAATGGAATGTTAATACACAGTAAAATATCTGAGTACCTTCTTTAAGCAGAAAAATTAGCTCAACCTTAAGAACAGAATACAATAACTTCTAAACTGTGAGGTTTCTATTAAATTTTAAAAGAGAACAAATTTTATTATGTTCCTATCCTTTGGGAGATATGAATTCTGACTGTAACTGAAGACTGGAATAGCCTGAAGATTGTATTTTTCCTTACATTCAGTTCGGCATTAGATGCCCAAAACAATATCCCCCTAGTAGCAAATATGATGTAGTCTGAGTCATACATCCACCTAAGGTCTCTCAGTAGTGTAGTTTCTGAGAGAAATAGGTCAAGAGGGAAGCTGAGGGTGAGAACTGGTCCTAGTGATTTATGTTTCAGTCACTGTTGCTATGAATTGCTTGAGTTGGGAAGGACAAGATACTATTTTCTGGTTGTGTCAGAGCAATAATTACCATTTAATACTCCTTTCCCTGAAGTCTCCTCTATGGAACAAAGGGCACTGACTCTTGTGAACATTAATAATCGATAGGGTTTATTCTATTCACAGTAATTTCAGTGGCTAATAAGGTTACTACTATCGATATTTCAATACTGGTTTTGCCTGTGTAAGTAACACTTAGCTGCATGATTAAACAAGCCCTTTGTTTGCTTCCCTCTCTCCAGATGGGTACTTGGCTCAGAATGACCCAAAACCAATTAGGTAAGTGATGTTGGTTTGCTATTTACATCTGACCTTAGATGTCAGATATCCTGTTTGCCAACACTGAGCTCAGATAAGCCTATACACATTGTGCGTGGACCCTGAACTCTCTCATCTACACTACTTATTTCCCCTGTGGAATAACTAAAGTCCTGTTTGCCCTGTCAAATCATTTAGATTTGCTGCCAGACATGACTTTTACATGCTTGTGAAGAATTGCTTGGGAATACCATAAGGTTCTGCTCTGAGAACATGGGAGATTCATATAAAAGTTCTGGTTAATTGAACCCAAATCTCTAATTGAATCTGCAAGACCTGGATCACTGACAACTAAAGTGAATCCAGCTGCCAGGTTTAATTCAGCAGTCTCTTATGAACCACTCACTTCATGTGTGCAGATTCTACGTATCATGTTGGTAATACATTATCTGTGGAGGCAGGTAATCCTTGTTCAGTCTTACAGCTGCTTTGCCAAGTCTAGATTCTCAACCATACTCTCTGGTTGAAATAAATTGTGAAATAAAGTGAAAAAATATTGAAATAAAGTGAAATAAATTGTTTCAGTGAGGCTTTGTGCTGAAAAATATACTTTCTACAAGAACCGTAAACCAACTGCAGTTTTTCAAAAAATTAACAAGGAATAATTTAAATCTTAAATGACAAGTTCTAAAAGTATAACTTTATACTCAACTTTGGACCCAGTCCCATAGGAATGGCAGATCTTAAAATTCTGGAAGTCCCTCAAAGCCTTTGATTTCTGTGACATACTTTAATCTGTGAAAATCACACTATAGATCTTTTTTCCTTAAAATGCACTTTGATCTAACCTTTTAATTTGTTTTTTTCTTGTACTTATAATAGCTTCATGCATGATATATACCAGTTTCTTGTCTTTTTTTCCTTTGTTTACCTTCATGCTTTTTTTCTGTGATTCCTCATTCTGTCACGAACTGAAATATAATTCAATTATGGTATGGAATAAAGTATGCTGAGACCCACCACATTACAGTCTACTAATGTTCGCATCCTTCTTTAGTTATGCTGCTGCAACATTAAATTTAACAACAACGAGCCCCTATATCTGTGTTGAGGAAGATACTTTTTGCTAAATGATAGACTACGTAATAGGGAAAATAGCTATTATCTTAATATGTGGGAATTTTCTTGTACCAAGGCCAATGTTAAACAATACATGATTTATCATACAAACTTTTTTTTTGCACTGTAGATTATAATGCTTCCATTTCTGTAGGAGAGAGGGAAGTCAAATAAAAACGTTTTAAGTCACACAAACAAAAACAAAGAGAACTTCTTTTAATAACACTGATTCTATTTGGTCTGTGTTTTTGAGAGAAGAATCTTCACTGGTTTGTTGTTACCTTCTGATCCCAGAAGAAACAACTTCATCTTACTTGTTTCTTTAATACGTGGCAACTGAATTTCGGATAAGGAGACTATCTCCTTATGAACCATATTTAGCTAGGATAAATCTGTTTTATAAAGAACATGCAAGAAATCTAGTTACAATTCTTGGATTATGATCTGTTATGGTGCCTCTTTATTCTCAAACTGAAAAAAAAGTTTTCCTTTCTCTACCCATTCCAATCATATGCAAAAAATTTGTTGGATTTATTCCCCTTTTCATAATTCATTTGTTCATTAAGCTTTAACACATTGTCTATGCTATTCACAACAAAGCATTTACTTTCCCTCTGTTTAATCAAAAGTTGGAGGGTCCTAGGGTACCTGCTATTTATGTTGCTTTTTTCATCTCATTAACTTCCTTTTCTAATTTACGCTGGTACTCAAGATATACTTTTTGTACTGCTGCTGCAGCTAAGCAAATTATTCCACCCCTCATGACTGCTTTGGCAGCTTCCCACAAAACACCCAGGCTAGTTTCTTGGTTTTTATTGATATTAATTTATTCTGAAATAGTCTTCATCTGTTGCACAAATACTGCAGCTTTAATTAGAGAGTTGTTAAATCTCCATACTTCAGATCTCCTATAATTCAGTATACCATCCAGAGACATAGACATCAGAAAATTATCAAGCAAAGCTGGATTTCAAATACCAGATGGTTACACATTACAATGTATTCTCATAAATAAATAAGAAGGATCCCTGTTTAAACGTTGTGGAAAGGAGGTATGAAAGGTAACTGATAGCCTGTTTCAGTGTTGCTGTTGATATGAATCAATGAGGACTGAATCTTTAAGACACCCCTTTGTCACTTCACTTTTAAATTGTTATTTTACTAAGAAGAATCAAATGTCATAACCCTGTGTCAAAATAAAAAATAATTAAAATCTTCATCTATTACAGCTCCTGGAATCTTCTCCCATTAGGTAAAAAAGGATCAAGAAATAAGCAAAATATTTGAACTATGGGAGACAAATAGATTTGCAAGTGTAACAGGGCTGTGATAATCCTTTGCATTATTGCCTTTTTTAATAAAAAACTCATTGCTGAAAAGAAAAACAGATTCTTTACCCCAGTACTATTGTTCAAATCAAAAAGTCTATTAACAGTAATGGACCTTTTATATTGTGGCTGATTTGAAAACAATAAGTAAGGCAACAATCAAACATAAGGGAAATCACAACATATGTAAACTTCATGTAATTAAAAAACTTCAAACATTTTTACTGTAAGCTGGGTTTTACCAGGCACTATACTTTTTATTTTTAATATACAATTTTTCCACAATAGCATACTGTGCAATCATAATTCAGTTTCAAAGTGTGAATTAAAAAAATCTATATAAAGTCATTATGTCTACTATAAAAAATATAAATAAATAAAATATAGAAGCACAAATGAAATTAATTAAGAGGTCTTGGAAATGTTCTGAGGCTAATGTTAAACAAAGATGTACTAAAATATAGGAAATAATTGCAAGAAATACATTTGTACTTCCAAAATTATTTTAAGTACGTTAATCCTATAGTATTAGAAGCACAATTAGAATGCTACTTCAGAACAAGGATAATTAGAGAAATACACTTTAAACATCAATAATAATAAATACAAATATCTTTATAAACTACTGAATATTCATGTCACATAAACTTTCTCATACATACGTTGTATTTAAGCATATGCTATCTTTTTAAAAAGCGTTTAGGTTTTCAGGTAGTTTCTTCATCACTTCAGTCAGAGAGAAGGTCTCTAATATTTTTTATGCACAAGCAGATTTGGTATAGTGCCTGCCTGTGGCGTGGTAAATAACAATGTGAGCAAATACATGGGAACGGATCAGTGTGAACAGAACTCCATGACATTCCAGTTATGGAAAAAAGTTATTACTGGCCAACAAGAGTAAAGCTGGAACTTCAAGTTTTCATGGGTGTAATTTCAGAAATGTGGCCCCTCTGTATACCAGTTTCTGTGGTAATCCTCTCACATAATTTTGTTTTTCTAAAAGTTTCTCATCTTGCCTAAATTGTTAGTCTAGAGGTTTGTAATGTTAGTAGAAAGAAAAATGTACCTCAAGAAGATAATTCATTCTGCGTTATAATAAGAGACAGGATTTCTGGATGTCTCCCTCTTTTAATCTAGTAACTTTGTGTTCAGTAGCTGTATTAGGAAATTCAGACCTGAACTCAGCTGTTTGTTCACAGTTACCAAAGACCATTTAAGATACTACAAGGTACTCAGTACCTCATCAAGGAGCTGGTACAGAATACCCTCATAAGATATCAAAGCCTCCAAGGATATCACAAACAGCACCGGGCACCCACACGAGGGCAGGCCAACAGTGTTCTTGGATACTGACTCAGATGGGATGTCTAATGTTTTGACCACATAAATTGCGTGGAATGAAGTCCACCCAAGAAGAAAACTGGAATAAGTTATATACCTTAGAGAAAATATACACTGTAAACTAAATTAATTTGAATTTGAAAAAAGTCAATTGTCATATCTGTTTTCGCAACAATCCTCTGTTTTATCAGTCCTTGGAAATTCAGGACCTGAACTTATCATCTATCATGTACAGGTGCATGACATCTGCATTGCATAACTATGACTGGGCTATAAGTGGGTATTTTTATATTTTAATGTCTTCATGAATTATCTGATAAATGCTTAAAACAACAATTTTAGGTACTTTTCACATTTACAACCTCTTTTCCATATAAATATGATACTACAACTACCAAATGTATCACTATGGAGTGTGACTTTCAAGATATAATTTGTCCTGGATAATGTTTTGCAGAGGTCCTCTAGTTCTTAATCTATCAATTTGATAACTATTCATCTCCCTTTATGTTATTAGTATTTCTTGTTTCACAACTGCAGGGGTGAAGGATGATGTTATTCCGAAAAAAACTTATTTCTTGAGAAGCTCTTCACACTCTGGGGTGTACTCTTTTGAAAGAAAGTGAATCACTGACCAGAGAAGGCAAGCTTAAATTAGTGCATATCCTCAGGGCAAACCTCCTGTTCTCTGCACTTGCCTGAAGCCAACACAGTTCTCCTGTTTCACTTAGTGGTGCAAACTAACCCAATTTCCATCCTCATATATCTAAATAGCATCTAGGTGAAGACAGTTTCCCAAACTTAATGTTTAAAACTTTAAGTAATATATATACACAGATCTACCACTATGCCACTGACTGTTTTTGGCTTGACCTTAACATATTTAGTTGATAGTAACATTTACAATGCTAACTTTTAGGTTTTAACAATACATTCTTAATAATTTTATATATATATTTATACATACGCATATATTTGGAAATAGAATACTGTGAAAAGTGAATTTAGTGCTAAGTCTGGTTTGGTTCTCCAAAAGAATTTCCAGTGTTACAAGATATTTTTGGAACCTTTTCTTGTGTATCTAAAGGGGGGGAAAAATGGAACTAATTATAAACTACTACTTAAAGATTTTGGGAGTTTTTCCACTTCTACTAAATCATTTTCATTTTCACGTTACCCTATATCAAAGGCTAGATATTCAGGACAGTTTCATGTCTTCAGAAACACCCCAATGAACATACAAGATAGTGAAAACATTTTGAGCACCAGTTGAAGGTCAAGTAGAATATCTTAAAGCATCTAAGACAACCATGGTACATATAAGTGACTAAATCAAACTTGATAAACTAATATATTCTGGGAAGCTGTTCAGCACAAAACATAGGTGTCTAATACCAGAGAGAGGTGAATAGCTCACCAGTCTCCATAACCTGTGTTGACTAGACTGCACTAGAATCTTAGATTTAGAATCTGAATAGAATCCATAAATAAAATAGGCACTGCACATAAACGACTTCATTTAGATATCAAAAATCTTTCCATCCTTCCTCTCTCAACAGGAAAGCTCTTAGGAGAAAATGTCAGAAGTTCCTCCACAGAAAGATTCCATTTCTGAAATTCTCTTTTATGTGAGCCTGATGAGGGCATCAAGTAGAATGAAATTTAAGAAATTAAGTATTTAACTATTCAGACTTTTTACTCCCTGAAAAATCCATTATTCCCTAGTATTTAAATAAATAAACTAATTAGTAATCTCTGTAAAGGAAGTTTCAAGGACTTCTCATGTTTGCATTTTTTTTCATGATATGAAAGAAATATAAAGAAAATATGAAATTTCAAAAAAAAATTGATGTGTGTATTCAGGAATGAAGTAGGGCTAACAAAATGCTCTTTATTCATTAATCTGAAGGGTAAAAATCTAATATATTTATTGTAGTTTTTTAAATTTTTTTTATTTGCTAAAAGAACAAGGATAAAAGTGGAGAGTAGAGAGGGGGGATGTGAGCAAACCCAAACCTATTCATATTCTCTTTATCTGATCAATTTCTCCAAAATCAATTATCTCAGGACCTACTCTGTAAACATATTAGTCATATACTGCTTGAAGAATTGACCAAACTAATCATAAGAAAAATATCAGAATTATACATGTAGACATACAGCTGACACCATATCTACTGCAGTCATAAAACTCTAGAACACAAGACTTTTTGTTTAGTTGGTTGGTTGGTTGAATTTTGCTTCATTCAACAGAATTAAACAGCAAGCAACTATCAAAAAATCTCTCAGGAGGATAAAGAATCCCAAATGTGCATTGCACAGGGAAGAAATATTCTACTCTTTCCTTGAAATTCAGCACTGTCAGCCAAAGTTACATGTTTGAGAGTCAGCTCTATTCCAGGAAGTATTCCAGATTTCTTTATGAGAAATTGAATCTGTCTATGACCAGCATATGATAAACAACAGGATAAGGGTTATTTTTTCTTTTCATACATCACTTCATAACCCCAAATGAAGAAGTATGCATCATGTACAGAGAAAATACCACTCAAATAGCATACAGAATCATCGTAGAATCATAGAACGCTTCGGGTTGGAATGGGACCTTGAAGAACATCTAGTTCCAACTCCCACATCATTGGTTGGAACAGCTTCTGATCAGGTTACTCAAAACCCCATCCAACCTGGCCTTGAACACTTCCAGAGATGAGGTATCCACAACTTCTCTGGGAAACCTGTACCTGTGTCTCAACACCCTCATGGTAAAGATTTTTTTCCTGATATCTGATCTAAATCTACCATCTTTCAGTTTGAAACCATTCCCCCTTGCCCTTGTAAAAAGTCACTCTTCATCTCTCCATACCTCTTCAGGTACTGGAAGGTTCCTGTAAGGTTTTCCCACAGTCTTCTCCTCTCCAGGCTGAAAAACCCCAGCTCTCTCAGCCTGTCTCATCTCTGTCAGCAATCTCAGGAGAGGTGTTTCAACTGTCTGATCATCTTCCTGGCCTTCTCTGAACTTGCTTTCTTATGGTGGGGCCTCCAGAACTGAACCCAGCACTCCAGGTGGGGTTTCACGAGAGAGGAGTAGTGAATCAGAATCATCTCCCTTGGCCTCCTGACACTTCTTCTGAAGTAGCCCAAGCTGCCATTGGCTTTCTGGGTCACGAGCACACGTTTCTGTGTCATGTTGAACTTCTTGCCAACCAACGTCCCCAAGTCTCCCTCCTCAGGGTTGTTGCCAATCCACTCTCTGGCCAACCTGTACCTGTGCTTGGGATTGCCTTGACTTGTGCAGGACCTTGCACTTGGCCTTTTTGAACTTTATGAGGTTCACACAGTTTACAGTAATGAACTTGTTCTCTGCTTACATGTCAGCTGGTCAGTGCTAGTCACAGCGTACTCTTCAGTTACCAGTACATTAAAGGATTTTCCCTGACACTACTAAACCTTTTGCCACAGGCAAATGATAAAGAAGTAATTTGATAGACTAAAAAGAGCAGCCCATCTTTGATCTATGATAGAAGGTTCAGGTTCTTCATATGCTCAACTGCACTCATAAATTATGCATAAATTGAGCCACTTGAATAGTTACAGTAACTATCATAACCCCCTTACTTGTTCTGCACCTAATTTCCAGAAACTTGCACATATTTTTGTTATCCATAGAGTGCACAGCCTCAGCAATAAGAACACAGTCTCATCAAGTTTTACTATTCCAATTCTTGCCTATTTTTCCCAACACACCCTAACTCAACCCATGCTCCAAATTACTTACCCATTAAATACACTAAAAATTTTTATTAGTATTCTTCAACTTTGTTTATGGTAGAGAAAAGACAGTTACTTCACAGCTATTTTGATGATTATAGGTGCGTGAATCCACTTTCTTTGTTGTAATTAAAGTTAAAAACCACAGACCTCTTTATTTCAAAATTTATGAAGTTCATGCCACTATTCCAGTTATTTTCCTTCCAAATTCAGGTATTACCTCTCTCTGTGTCAGAGACAGTCAGTCTTTTCTGAGACATAGTCTTTGCAGTACTATTAAAACTAGTAAAACTGTAACAAATCATTGATTCATCTGTTTTCTTCCTTGCAACCCACTAAAATCCTCTTAAGGGTTTCATGCTGCTGAAAATCACTATAATATCCAGCTGTTTTCCATTATATTGTCTAGGAAAAGGGAAATTTTAATGACTGTAGATTTTTCAAGTGTGAAGAACATTTTGGGTAAAATGTGAGAGAAAAAAATTATAAAGTCAATAAATAACAACTTAATTTTCATTATAATCGGGAGAATCATAAAGTGATATCTAAACATAAATTTACCTATTCTACACCTTGAACTCTTTCAACCCTTACATACAAATCACCATCAGATATTAATAAACAGAAGGCAGGTCAACCAAATAAATCCAATTCCACTTGACTTTTAAACTGGTGAAGAGATAATCAGTCTGTGTTTAAGCTATCCATTTCCTTTCTCTTCATTCTAGGTTTGAAAGCAAAATCTAGAGCTTTATTTGAATTTGGATAAATTAAAAAAAAAAAGATTAAGGTACTTTATTTGTTTTAATTACAGCAATTATAAATTACCTGTGTTTTATATCATATAACATAAAAAAAGAATAAAGAAAAATATTATGAGTATTGTCTTTTTTTTTTTCCAGAGCAATTCAAAAGCAAAGAGAAGCAACACAGGAGTCTGGAAAAGGTAAGATCATTCATGTGATTTTACTTATCAAAATGTCAAGCATAACCTGAAAACTTCCTGTCAGCAATCCCAAAATGTCATAAAAAGAGAAGTTTTCAAGGCAATGTGAAACCTTTTCCTTTAGACAGAGGTGTGATTTGAGTTCAGACCTGTGAGCAAAGAAACAGTGTTTTAATGCAGATTTTCAGACCAGATACCCTTTGTGCCATTAGAAAGAACCCTTAATCCTCTGTAGCATTTCCTCTGGAGCAGTATGAAAAGAATAATGTGTACCCAAAAGTGTTGTTACACGGATCACTTATCTTGTGGGACAAAATAATTGTAGGGTTAAGCAAGCAGAATTCCATTAATGTCAGAACACCTGCACTTGCTTACCACAGCAATGAATTTAACATATTATGGACAAGTGCCTCAGACAAGTAAGTAAATAAATAAATTTCAAGTTTTATTGTTTTATCCTTCTGTGATGCACTCAGAATGCAGTCCAAAACACTGACTCCAGTTACAAAAAATATACAAGATCAAAGGCATGGAAATTTTTATTAAAAAACTTAGCTGTCATTATTTTCCCTGTTTCTAAATTGCTTATAAAAATAAATCAGGATTCCTTGGAATTTATTACCTTGAATTATTTCTATAAATAATTCCTATTGTCTTGGTCTAGTGTGATGACTTCATTCCTTGTATCATCAAGTCTGATGCTGACACGAAACCATTTTTCTTGATCTCATTACTCTTTCATGATATTGTTTTTGGATAAACGATAATGGATAAATGAAACATTAGGAAAATAAAAATATAAAAACGTATTTATGTATTGATAAATGAGCTAGACAGTGCTATTATTGGCTGTCAAGGTCATCTGTTTACCTTTAATATTTGGAAATTGCTCATAACCAAGTCAGACATTTTAGTTACCTTGTTTAGATAGTGAAGAGAAATAGCAGCCTTAACGGGCGGTTCTTCTGACATGCCTTAAGGTCATGCAGTCATAGAATCCTAGAAACCTTTAGGTTGAAAAAGACCTTTACTAACCCAGCACTGCCAAATCCACCACTAATCCATGTCCCTAAGCACCACATCTACATGTCTTTTAAATACCTGCAGTAACGGTGACTCAACCACTTCCCTGAACAGCCTATTCCGGTGTTTGACAACTTTTTTGATGATGAATGTTTCCTAATATCCAAACTAAACTTCCCCTGGTGCTACTTGAGGCTATTTCTTCTTGTCCTATCTCTTATTACTTGGAAGAAGAGGTTGACCCAATCCCACTACAACCTTTTTTCAAGTAGTTGTAAAGAGTGATATGGTCTCCCCTTTGCCACCTTCTGCCCAGGCTGAATAACCCCAGCTCCTCAGCTGCTCCTCATAAGACTTGTTCATGTCAGATGAATTCTCTTCTAGAAATTCTCTGCATTAACTAAATGAATCTGCAACACACATACACACCTGTTTAATCCCATCTAGATGCCATGCCTTCTGTGGTCTTCTTAGTCCAGAAGAGGACATGTGTTTATACATCACATACTGTGTCTACCAAGGCTACGAGAAAATAGCACTATGGCACCTAGTTTTTGCTTGGTATAATTAGTTCTGTTGCAAACATCAAACTTAAAGAAACCCAAGATGAAGTTGAAGATTTGGGAAGAGACATCACATTTCATTGAAATATACACTAAAGTGAAGACATAAAAAAATCCAAACCCAAATTAAGCTCAAAATTTTCTCAAATATCTATCCAACTAAAAAGAAAATCTGAAAGACAATATTAATACAGACATAATCCAGTTTTAGGTGAAATACAAGTTTTGATGAGATTTATTGATAAGAAACTCTATTCTAATATTCACTATGCAGTGTGAAGTGGATTAATGGACTACATTAGTCTGGCATAGTTTTGCCTTTTTACTTCATCTGTAAAAATCATAAGTTCCCAGTCCCTGAAGATTAAAAACTCAATTACAAATGGTTGTCCTGCATTGAAGAATATGTACTTCTTTATGATCTGTATGAAATTCTTGGCTGAGAATAGCACATAGTAATAAGTTAGGTTTGTATAGAACAAACACCATAGCTCTTTTAAAGTTTATTATTTACTTCACAGAACTCTGGAAATAATTTGGGAAATACATTTCACTGTTTAGAAAAGCAAGAACCTGTAATGACCACCAAGAATTGAATTTGAAAAAGAATGTAAATCTTAAGGAATGGTATTTTGGATAATGCTGTATTTTTTGAATTCCATATTTTTCTGTGAAAGTAGAATATTCTTATATGTCCTTTATTCCTCTATATGCTTAATGTATTCCTGGTAATGGATTGTTGTATTAAATTCTGTCTCCCTCAGGTGCTGCTGTTCCATGAAGGAGTGAAAAAAGACATAACCTTCTTTAATTCTTATAGACAAGAGAGTAAAACTGACCACTGGAAGTGTATGTAGAAGGTAGCCATCAGTTTACTTTTTCATTTTATGAACACTATCTCACTGGGCACTAAAGATTTTAATGCTGCATGAAATATGTAGGAGGAATTAGCATCTGAAGCAACCTGATTTCTATATTTATTTCTGATTTTGCTAATCGCCTATTAATAATTTTAATTATATAGAAGTATTTAAGGGGAAGTCAATCCATGTGTTATTTAAGTGCTGTCCCTATACTGATAAGCAATGGAAGACTGTAGGTTATTATTTCCTTGACACCACTAGACTGAAGTAATGATGGTGACTAACTGACAGTGCAGCAGGGACATTTATAATCAGATGCATAAAGCCTTGAGGGATGGCTTGGGCACTCAAGCCCCTCCAATATTTACATTTAGTATTAAACACTTCAAGTGAAGATAATGATTTTGGCTCATTGCCCTTTTCCAATATTTTGAAACAGTCATGCACCCATGGTCATAATAAAGGCAAAATTAACTCCACTGCAAACAGAGAGGAACATTTGTTAGAAGAAAAAAATGAATGTCACACAAACCAGTTATTTTGACACTATTTTTTAAGAAACATTTTTTGTATTTTCAGATCCATCTTCTGCTCAGGGAATAGACAGATCAATTAATGTAATCTTTCTGATCTTGCAATAACTCTGCTAAAAATTGACAGAAGGCACTCATTAAAAAAGAATGTTAAATTTTGCAGTAAGGGTAATAATACTCACAACTCCATATTTTGTTGGCCACTAATTAGCTACTGATGAATAAAAGTGCCATGACTTAATATTTCATTACCAAGGTTGTGATTAGGTATTTTGAAAAGAATGAGAAACCAATTGGTTATCATTTTTTTTCCCCCAGTCTCAACTTCTCAGAACCATGGTTTAATCCACCTTATGAAAACTGTTAAACTAATTGTTTATCTTAACTTATACAAAGATATAGTCACTAAAAAGATCTGTTCACTAAATAAAGAATTAAGAAATATTCCTCTAAAAGTAGAAATATGTTTGACAACTACTCCAAATGTTTTGCAACCTGAACTTGAGATAAAGTTCCCAAGGGACATTGTCAAAGTAATGATGTCCTTTGTAACAGAATTTTAATTAATTGAAATATATGAGGAGAGGAGTTGTTTAGCTTATAAGTGAGAAGCTGAGTTCCACTAACACTTTTTTCCCTCATAGACAGTGCTATCAGCTCCTTTTTTGGAACTGTAGTCGGTTAATAGTACCTTGGAAAGCAAGGTACAGTCCCTGTAAATGATAAATCTTTAACCTTTGAAGCAAGAGAAACAAATGCATACTTTGTATTCCTTTCTAGAAATGAATATCATTATGTCTTGAAAAACAGTCTGAGAAAACAAATTTTCTAGTTTTGATTATGATCTCTCTGCAAAAAAAGCACTTTCCCGTGGTTAAAAATAAATGAGTAAATTATTATTTAAATAAAATAATTTAACTAAAGTAGTTAAAAGCACAACAAGAAAACTACCTTGACAACTATGTGACTTTTATGATTGATTAGTAACAAATAGGAAAAATCATAGCAATGTTGTCTAAAAGGTATTATTTTCATGTCTCAGAAAGCAGAGAAACTGAGGGATTTCTGAATCAAAACTGAGGCAAAGACAAGCTTTTTTATAGTTTACAAATTGTTATTATTATAAAACTGTGACTAGTATAAAAAGTTTAGTATGGTTGATTTTTTTTTTAATTTTAAAAGATGCATAATTTGGAAAATGTATGAAACCTTAAGACGCAGGATATCAGTTTCCAATAATTAATTGTTAAAGCTCGGTGATAAAGACTCTGTACAGTAGGGAATCTCCATTGTGTTCTGAACCAGTGAGGGCAGATCAGTGTCAGTGATGAAATATTGAAGCAGATAGGTTTCAGATGTCATCTTGTGTAGCAATTCATGTATTCCTTAAAGCTCATATATAAAATCAATAAGTACTTCTTTCTCTGCTTCAATGAGAGCTGGAAATGCTACTGAATCTTGTAAAGAATTATGAATGATAAAACTTTTTTAGTGTTGTAAAGAATTGAATTCTACCAATATTGTTCATGGAATTGAACAAATAACCCTTTTGAAATTACATTATAGTCTCAACACTAAATCCTAAATCTACTAATACAAGTAGGTTAAGCATGAGGAGGTGGAACAGTTCATTTGTAAACAGATACTAAGGAATCCCAACACAAAGACACTTTCACCATCTATGAGATAGAAGAGTGTATTTTCCAAGGCATTATTATGTTACTGTATCATTGTTCTGTGATGTTTCCAGCTCTAGCAAAAAATAAGGAAAAAAACCCCAAAGTTAACTAAAGGAAAGAAATTTATTGCAAGATTAATTAAATACAATTTTAATTGAAAGTATCAAGTTCCAAATCCATTGCCAGCTGGTTTAAAGCCAAAGTTTGATTTCCTACATTGTGTCAATAGAAACACATTTTAGTTTGGATGAGAGTCAAAACAATAGGTTTCACTAGGGTTTTTAGAAGAGTATTGTTGAACTGTACAGGAGTAAATATTATTCCTTCTGACTGGAAAGGAAACAACACCATGTTCGAAACAGAAACAAAGCTGTCTTCACTGCAGGCCTCTGGAGAGTGTTTGGTTTGGTCTATGTTAAATATTTATCGTAAGATGAGAAAATTCTTACTCAAGATATTTCATTTTTCATCTCCATTAACTATAAAGAGAGGAAAGTTAGTGATAATCTCAGTCACAGATGTCTAAGTTTCTGAAGTTTAGAGTTAAATGAGTTGAATCCTGTCCAAGATGCATATTTTAGGTAGGATTCATTAGTCATTCATAGATACCTAGAATGTAGACATCTGTGTGTAAGCTAACTGACTAGCTGTCTGCATAAAACATTACTCTGCACCTACAAACTTGGACAGAAGGTATACATGTATCTGCCTGAATACTTTTCTGTATGTTTGCTTTCACCAACTTACTTCAGTCTGTCAGCTATAACATAATCAACTTGACTCTGGGTTCTCCAAATGGAATACTGTGGTCTTCAAGGTCCAAATTGCTTCAACTCTTTGGATCAGTGTTTCCAGGACAAATGTCCTCTGCTACTCCTTTATCCACAGTAAAAATTTCCTCAAAGCTGTGCTTTTGTCACAAGTTAATGAAAGGGCTAGAGATGTTCAAGGCACCACTGAAACACATTATTTCAAATTGTCTCATTGCTGAGATGGATAAAAGTGGTAAAGTTGAAGTTTCACCTACCATGAAACATATTCTCCTATGCCAACTGATATTAATTTAAACTTGTCACGTATTTCTACTTTCATTTATGTTTATGTTATGAAAGGAACAGGTAGTGAATACCTCATTTTGCAGTGGTTTTTTGTTGTGGGTTTTTTTCATTATTATCGAAAAAGCAAAGTATTGTGGAGGACTCTGAAACATATGAGGATATTGGAAATATCCCACATTCTGTAACATATTGCAGCAACAGCTGAATGGTTCAGCATGCTGATTTTGGAATGCTGAAGACCAGTGGCTGGAACAAGAAGCTAAGGTACCTCTTATTTATATGGCTCACTTCATTTTCTGGCAAAAGAGAAAGCAAAATCCTTCCAGAAAAGTTTGAAGGCAGCAACTCTCAGCTGCCAGGAAATCTTTGTTTAGAGTAAGAAAGTGTTTAGTATCTACAAAATACGGGCAAAAAATATATACGTTTGATTCATACATATTTTACAGATGTGATGCATTACTCAACTCACTAAACTTTATTCATCACTGACATGATGAAGATGAAAGGAAAATAAATAGCAAACATCTAATAATGTGTTGTGAAAAATATTTTTATTACCATTGTTTTATGAAACTTTTTATCACTTTCATCTATCTACTCTATGTTGTAACTTAAAATTTTAATTATGTGACTCATAATAAAATCTTTTTTTTCCTAAACTTTTTTTCAAAGTTAACTAGTAGCAGTATGTGAGAGAAAATCCCCTCTTTATGTGTGGACTTCTCAGAACTACAAATTACAAAGATATCAGCAGTCAAAATCAATAATAAAAATACTCATTACAGCTACCTATAAAGTTAACTATAGCAGTACTGGTTGGTTGCCTTTTTATCCCCTTTCTTTTTCTTTTCTTTTTCTTTTTTTTTTCTTTTTTTGACCTAGGTTAAAAAGGTTTTTCTTAGCGGAATTAAAAAATGAGTCTATAATTCAGCTGTGAGATCTAAGGACTAAACGTCTGCCTAAGTAGATGAGAGAACACACACAGCTCTGTTTCAGTTAGCTCAATCACCTACTGTGTCAATGGCTTAAAGTTAGGAAAGGAAGGAAAGGTACCGAAACAAGATGATGATAGCCTACAAAGGGAAAGAATTTCGCTCTCACTGAGGTACTGAAAGGAGCAACCTGTAAAAAGTCACAAATATAGACTGACCCAGCTGTAGTCATTCTTGATCTCCAGTGAGGCAACACTCATGTTATTATAGCAGGACAACAGAACAAAAACCTGGGTTTCCTTCTCTGTAATACTTCTGAAGAGCAGAAAATCCTTTTCTTAACATTCCCTACTATTCTAAAGATGGCCACCTTTGATTATATGGTACCTTTTATTTCTGAATGCCAGAAAGCAAATCAGTTCTCTCAATTCAGCTGGTGTTCTTTCAGAAAGCAGAATAGTAAGAATGTTATTTTAGATATTAAAACAATTTCTGGCTATATGGCTATACATGAGAGTATCCAATAATTCCTGCCACTTCACAGTATGGGAGAAGTGTTAGCATTCTGTCAGCTTGTTCCATTACTTTAATTTGAACTATTAGCCATTTTGTAAGCAAAAGTTCATTATCATATACGAAATTAAGTAACTCAAACAAACCAGTTATCCTCAGCCATATTAGACAAATTCTACATAATCTATTTATTCATATGGTTCCTACTTTCCTTCCTGTTGCAAATACTTTACACTTTTCCTCCAGTAATTCATTCTGTTATTGACTCTTTACTATCATGCTTTACTTATATGTTCACAACTGTACCGGTAGCTGAAGCAGCAAAAGTGGTAGTTTAATTTTCGAACTCACACTTGAAATTATAGTTTTACAAATATAAAATTATTCCAACTATCTGTCGTGGATTTACGACTTACAAAAGCTCTTGACTGTTTTTTCAACATAGCTTCATGCGTAAGATCCACTTACCACTGTAACGTCATTGGACTAAAAATATGATTCAGTAGTGATAACACAATTAGATTTCAAGTAGAATTTCCCTAGAGGATGAGCAAAACAAAGCTTCGTATTAGTCACCTTAGTAGTGTAGGAGGTAGAAGTTTTGTTGAATTGCAAAACATTATTTATCCTCTTCTACTAACTGCTTATATTGAGTTGATCTTCTCCTATTACATAAATTCTTTTATTAGTTGTAAATCCGCCTTTATATATATATACTGAGCGAGGATGACAGGTACACTAGAATATTCAATATTCTGTGAATTTCCTTATTAGATTTCCTGAAACTAATTAAAGAATGAAATTATGTCTTCAAGCTATACAGCCTAAAACATTCATATGCCTCACCTTGTCTGCTCAAAAATTAAAAAGTGTCTGTAGGAGGGACAGATGGTGGAAAATGGGAAAGAATGCACATATGCACATATGCACATGCAATGCTTCTATAGAAAGAAAAGAAGGCACCATCCAGAGTTTTAAAATACCATTTGATTGGGTTTCATCTCTGAAATATGAACTTTTTTGTTAGGGTCATGACTGAGTTTAACTTGAAACCTAATCAAACTAAATTCCTTGGTCCTAAGTAAACAACAAACTTGCACTATGGACTTGCAACATCAGCATATTTAGCAACTTTTAAGCAGGAATCAGCAGTGCTCTAAGAGTGGGAAAAGACAGTCTTTTCCCAATTTCAAGGAAAAATTCAATAAATTAGTTGTTAAGTACAGCACCACTGGAAAAACAAAGTACCAGAAAATCACAATTGTAAAATAATTTGAGTTCCTACATTAATAATACCACAATATTTCATATAAGAAGCTTATTATTTGGGGGGGTTGCCTTTAAAGAGGCTTTTTTTTGCTTGTTTGATTGTTTTTTTGGCTAAAACCTGGCATATGAAAACTGGCAAGGATGAGGAATTGCAACTTGCCCAAATTTCCCAAAATGCTGATCAATGTCACATCACAGAAGAGTAGGGTAAATTCCCAATGAAGTCAGATACTACAGAAACAGAAACAGTTGCAAGAACACAGATTCGAGAAGTACAGAGTGCCAAAATATAAGACTCTGTGTGTTATATCAATAGTGACAGTTGGAAAACAGGAATTACATTCTGCATGTAAGGAAGATAACTGTGACAGGAAGGATACAGTTTCACACTCTTCCTTGAAATCAGAAGTGCACTGTTTTCAGTGGAGCTTGCTGGGACAGCTTTCTTAGGTAGAGGAAATAATCTTTTTGGGCCAAAGTGAGAACAAGTAGCATATTTGGTATGCCAGTAGGGTCTTGGCTAAAAGAAGTTCATGCACTGGAAAGGAAAAGGTGGAAGACTGTTCCAATCAAACAGCGTAAGAGCATGAACCTTATTTTCATGTGCTTTATTTAAATGCCTCATTACTTCTTTGCTACAATGGGAGCCTTTTCTCACCCAGAAAAGCAATCCCAAAACTAATTATTTTAATATCAATTTCACTTAGATTCCCTTGGAAAAGTTTCTTTTGAAGAATAGGAATTTTCTGACAAAAGATGTATTTTGCAAAAAAAATTACATCGAGCTCTACATTTCTAGTACCTCTACTACTTTCTGCAGATATATAATGCCAATTTTTTTTCATCCTCAGCTAGAGCTTTTTTTTTTTCCAAAATAATTGTTTTATATCCTCAGTTCCACTCTGTCAACACACTTGGTAATGAAATAAAAAGAATAAAAAGAACGCTTAGCTCAATTTTCTACATTATTCTAGCAGTGTCCTTTGTAGAGGAAAGGTAAAATGTGAGGTGCATACTCTTACACAGATATATATATATATGTATATGTATATATATATGTATATAAGAGCACAGGAAAAATATTACTATTTTCCAAGTATCTTCGAATCAGGGATGTGTAATTAATTTCCTCTTCCCTTGTTCTTAATTCTCTTTTGTGTCTTTTTTTTTCTACAACATGAGTCCAAGAACTGCAAAAAATTGTAGTAACTACAAATAAAATCTGAACTATTAGTTCCTTAGGTCTATGATTGAATCTTTGGTTAATTTCCTGGTCAGTGATAGACCTGTGGTTCTATGTCCAGGAAGAAAATTTGGGGGAAGGGTACTGTGCATATTCTTCTCCAGAATTTGTGAGGTTTTGCCTCTGGCATTCAGGTTAGAATGTCCCTTCCGATTAAGGTCTGCTGCAAAACTCCTGAGGATGTGACTGCACATTTCAAAAAGCAGAGAAAATGAATGTTACTTCAAATTAGTTCTCCACTTTCTGAGTTAAATATATTCTAGAATAATAAAGAGAACTGAATTAAACACCTTTTCTTTTTATTTTAACACTAATTTGATATACCTAAGTAGCACTGGGAATATAAAATATCATTAAAAAACCCCAAACAACAAACCATAATTACAAAAATGCTCTTTTAAAATTTCTGAGAATGCAATTTCCTAATTTTTGTTAAGCATTTTGAGCAAGTTTTCATTTACTGGAGGCTGAAGACCTTAATGATCTGGGATGATCTCTCTCTTAGCAATTCCCCTTAGTAAAGCCTGTTTCTAATCTACTTTGTTGCTATTTCTCCTATTATGTAACCCAATATGTAGACACGCTGGAATCTACAAACTGAAGGAGAACTACTTGTTACCTCTGAAAAATTTTCAAATTTAGTGTGCATTGCATGTAATTTTTAAGGTGAAATAAAATGTTAATAATCCTCAGAATGTGTACTGATCGTTAACAATGCTTGTATTTATCCCATATAAATACAAGCACATTTTCCCATATTTCAGAGGTGAAAATTCTAGGATCAGCTCAAACTTAAAATAAAGCTGATCTAAAATAGGAGAAAATATGGAGGCATTTCTTTCAGTCGGTGGTGTCAGTGGGATCAGAGGGCTCCAGACTATACTACTTTAAGTAATTAAATTAGTGTAGATGACAAGAAGAGCTGCTTGTCATCTATTCTATGTTGTTTGTAGACATAGGGAAAACACAGCCTGTCTTCAAAAAGCTTTTTCAGGTAATAGTGTGTCTTTCTTCATACAAATAAATGAAATATAATTCAGTTCTGAATAAAGACATGTTTTCTTTGTGTGGTCCATGTCAAAATTCCTTTTTCCCACATCATAAGAATCTTTTCAGTACACTTTTAAAGAAAAACAAATAACAATTTTCATCACTAGTCACTTTAAAAATAAAAACTTTATTAACAGTAAATACAGATATCACATATAACAAACAGAATAGTAAACTTAGGTATCTCTTAATGTGTAATCAATTTTGCTGATTTTTTTAACCCTCCCACAGTCCAGTCTGAATTGACCGTGATCAAACTGGCGAGATAGGTCAAACACCAGCCGAGCATGATATAAACCAATACAGAAATTCCCAATAAACCATGTGCTGAAAATAAAAAAAAAAATCAGGTAAAGTCTGACTGATAAATATCACATTGTTACTACCTGAGGGAACTACAGAGGAACAGGCTAAGAGAGTTTGGTTTATGTTGACTTTAAAACAGAGCATAAACCCCATTTTAACTTGCTTTGCATGATACACACATTATAAATCGAGGGGAGGGGAGGGTCTCTGGTTTATGTTAATAATCTTTCATTTTTAAAACATTATATTTGTAACTTTTCTGCTAGAATTTAAAATGAAATTAAGATTTGTCAGAATAATACTTCCACTAGTAGCTGCTAAAATATAATAGCAAGAGAGTTCTTGAAAATATTTGGAAAAACTGTGTTGAACAGCCTTAATGAACTTAAGTTAACTTCATTAGTTTTTCCCTTTTTTTAATTTTGATCTCTAACAATTGGGAAAATAAAACAAAGTATTTTACCATAAGTTATTCAGCATAAGCTAGGTGCCTGTGAAAAATGAGAAGATAGGCTTCATTCACTTTTCATGTATAAACTTTTCCCAACTGAGGTCATTCTGTGTAAACGATAAATATGAAAAAAATTTAAGCCTTGTACAAAGTTTCTCAGGGGTACCTGGGATTTAGACTTTCAGCTATTGAATGGTTCAGCAGACCACTGTACTATACCAGAAGGCACGTGAGAAAGTGTAGGTTAGGTTAGAGTCCAATTTTTTTTTATTATTTGTACATGTGTTTTTATTTTTGAGGATGGTTCCTGTTTCAAATTAAATAATATCCAAATTTATTTTAGCAAGGTGATAGCATTTCTTTTTCTTATATATTGTTCTTATGCATTAGAACTTTAACTTTTTTTTCTTTTTTTTTCTAAGTAGAAGCTATCAGAGAAACTGGTGTTTATCATGGGATCGCATTTCCATCTAAAATTTAAATAAGAAATCCGTTGAAAGATGCCTGTCCTCATGGGAATTCTATTTCAACGTTTTGACTAAGTAGAATTGGTTGATTTGTTATAAAGTATTGAAATTCTGAGATTATTATATTTACTGGTTTTATGACATTTATTTTGTGTCTTTAGTCAATTGGTATAAGAGTAGACAGCTATGTTTCTTTGGTAACTACCTTAATATCTAACTGTTTTCAAAGAATATTTAGAATATTGCACAAGAACACCCCCAGTATCCTGACTTACACAGAGTTTGTATTTCAATCGTGGGTTTTTCATAGAGTGTAAGCTGACTAAAATGTGTTGCAAGTGTATGTTTTTATAACTGTTTACATCTTTTTCACATCCTTCTACTCCCCCTTCAAAAGATAGAAAAAGCATAGAAAGAAAATGGAAGAAACAAACTTTCTATTATAAGTTTGTGGCAGTTTGAGTCACATTAGAAATCAAAAATTCAATTTCCAAGTTTCCCCACCCCTTCCCACAATTTATCCTAACACTGAAGAGAAAACTTTCAGGCAAGAGGCTTCTATAGTGGAAGGGGAAGTATTTACATTTATTTACACATTTATTTACATTTATTTATACATTTATTTATTTACACATTTACTGTACAAACTAAAAGCAACTATATATATATATATATTATTACACTTCTATCAGCACTCCGAAGCTTCTCCTTTTAACTTTAGTCCAGGAAAAGCCTTTTCAGGCTGATAAGTAATCAGTCTCTCTCTCGTGGGAGTGTTCGGGGACCTGAACGCTCCCCCCTCACCAAGCTCCAGCTGTTTGTGGAAGTCCTTCCTTCCTCATGAAGTCCAAGAAGGTAACTCTGAGTCCTTTCTCCTTGATGCTGTGTCATTTCTGCTGTGTGATCTCTCCCTCTCGGTCTCATACTTGGTTCTGTAGGCTGTTGTAGTGTAGCTTATCAATGTACACATCCTCCAAGTCAGTTTTCGGCTGCCCCTGGTCAAACTTCGGCAGGGCAACTCCCGAGCCCTTTGATCCATCTCCAGTTTCGCCTGGGATTCTTCTCCCTAGCACCGAGTTGTTTCGTCATCAGCCTGTCCACTTGGCTCTCCTTCAGTGCTGAGCCTTGCACTACTCCCACTAAACAGTAAAAGGGAAAAACAGTCCCTTCTGCAGCCTGGCTGCAAAGGGGGAAAAAGAAGAAGAGGGCCTGGCCACAAGGCCTGCCTCTCTCTCTCTCTCACTTACCAGTTGTTTGTGAGTCACATCCCTCACAAACATACACTCACTCCAATGCTGTCTCTAACTCTGGCCTAGGCAGAGTTGGTGGGGCTGCAGGGCTCCCCTTTCCCTCCCAGAGGGGAGAAGAAGAAGCTCAGTCACCCCCTGGCCTTCTACACCTACACGCAGCAGACACCAACAGAAGCTGCCAACAGCTTCCAGTGGCTGTGTATAAATGATTTTTAGCAGAAGCGAACAAGGTGAGTGGTGATTGTCTCTCCAGGGAACACTGCCCTGGCACCCAATCACCTCTGAGCCCCCGACTCTCAGGGGGACCAATCTTAACCCATGACAAAGTTCTTACTCAGCTTTCTGACATTGTTGTACTGTTTTGAAAAGAATTTTCTAATCATGTAGTCCCAAATATTCTTCCACCTATTAGTTTTGAATAAGGGATATTGAAATTGGTGATTTCCATTGAAATATATCATAACACACATTTCATTGGACTATGAGATAGCATCATGACAAAATATTTTATTTTGAAAAATAAATTACATGTGAGTAACGGTCAAAAAATAAAATTAAAAAAACCCAAATTAATTCTGTTTTCCCTTAATTACATTTTATATTTTTTTAACAGAATTTGAAATTATATTTAACTTTATAGAGTGGTACAATTCCAGGTAATATTTTTTTTTGAGAAAGGAAATGTATAGCAATTTTACTTGTAAATTAAAAACATCGTAGTTCTGGTTTTATGGATGAATAACAAAGGTTTCTTTATGATACAGTGATTGTACTTTCCTACTTTGTCTATTTGCAGCTTGAAAACATGAAAGAAAACCACAGACAGTGGTTTTAGAACAGACAGTTCTAAGAATAATGAATCACATTCATCTGGTTATTAAGCTTTTCAACTAATGGGCATCACAATGTTAGAGAGAAATGTATTTTTGTTGCAGTTTCCTAACATGATGCCAGATGCTGTTAGTAAATATGATATTAGTTGAATATCAGCTCACACTCCTTGTCCTTGCCTGGATTTGTGCATCTTGTCTTATAGTTCTTTTCAGAAAAGAGCTCATGAGCATGCTACATTATTTATATATATATCACTATATCTTACCAGAAAGGGATAGAGAAGTAACAGAAAAGAGAGTTTAATTGTGAATGTCTAATGAAAAATAATTTTTGAGGAAGTATAGACTTCATCATATTTTACAAACAGAACAAAGAGAATGAGTTATTGGAAGATTTCCTGTGGAAGGCAATAATTACAACAGATTCAGCCCTAAATTTTTCTTAAGGCACGGTAGTGTTTTAAAATAATAACATTTATACACTAAAGAACTAATAAAAAAAGAAAAATTAAAATAGTTATTTAAAGCAGATAATTTTCTTCATGAGGTATGAGGAAAATAAGAAATTTTCTTCCTTATACTATTGAAGAGTATTGAGATATATTGTTTTAGCATAATGTGCTTCATTATTTCTCACATTTGTTCCTGCCCTACTTAATCATATCTATTCATTACAGACCTGTTCATACTCTTTCCTTTGTGATGAGTCATGGCAAGAGTGGCATGAATGTCCTGTATTTTTTGTTCTGTGGAGCTGTTGTAACATAAGTTGGATTTTTGCATCGTTATTTTATTACTTCACACCATTAAATAAATGTCACAAAGAAATAGGCTTACTCAGTAAGTTGTACTTCTAAAGAAATAATAAATACTCAAGAAAGTAAACCAATTTCTTTTCTAACAGAGTCTTTATCAAAATATTTGTACTAGCAAAAGTTGAGTCGTGTTTGTTGCCAACACATCTTCACCACCTGAAGCAAGTATGTTTATCCTGTAATCCACTTTCCAGGGTTTCAGCTGTCTGTGATCCAAATTCTGGTTTGGACATAGAACATCTGTGTAACTCTGGTTTAGACTTACGTTCACACGGAAATGAGAAAAAGCAGAGAGGAAATTTACAAACTAGAGCCATGCAAAATAACAGAAATAAAAATGCAGATAAAGATGAGACAGTTTAGAGAGTAATAGAGAATATTTGAATACTAATAATAGTAGTTCAAGGATTCAAAATAAAAAATACTGGAATGAAAATCCTGAGGGAGTCAGAAGAAGAATATGTCACCCAGAAAATGGATCAACCTGGTTGAACCCTTTAATTGGTTTACTGACCAAAAAGGACTTCAGTGTCTCATCAGAGGGATTAGAAGATGAGATCAACATTTAGCCTAATAGCTTGTTAGTCCTACATGTCTCATCTGTGTACCATTTAGCAAATATGTGTTTTATACTCTTACCAGGTAAATATACTCGTTATGGCATCTCTTTGGGTGCAGTTGACTGAAAAGAAGGGGCAGAGGAAGAAAAGTTAACAGAAAGACAAATCCTATGCTTTTGTTAGTGTGATTCTTAACATGATGGCTGACTAAGCTGTAGGTATTTTCTCATATTTTAGAATGTTTCTTAATTTCTGTATTACAATTCATATTCTTAAACAAGCAACCACTCCTCAGTACTGTGATGTAATGTTAATGTTATCATAGTAAACTGTTAGTTTACTATGAAAGTGCAACTTGGTTTTGTCTGCTTTTTTTTTTATTGTTTTAATACTGATGGTTTGCGTGTACAGATTTTAATATAGTTCTATGTATCAGAAACAAATTCAAATTCTGTTCTACCAGAGTAGTACTTGTATTAGTACTGGTGTGATTTGGTAGCCTTCAAGGGAAGGAATTGTGAACTCTGACACACAGAAATAAGATGTATTCTGTAACTTGAAACTTGGAATTTATCAATTTATAAAAGATATGCATTCCACTAATGTGTTTGTTACAAGTATATATTTCACTTGCATAGATATTTAATTCTGTAAAACTATATTGATATTGTTTCATTATGAAGCATTCCATGTTACGTTGCTCTTTTGTGGTTCATGTAAAGTGTTTTCTGCTTTCATGTCGTATTTCACTGAAGTTTTAATGAGTGTATGATAACTTTGGTATAAATAAAATAGGAACGTTGCAACAGATGAGGAAGGAAGCCATCATGGTCTGGTATTACTGCAGGTTACTTATAACAGCAATCAGAATGTTGTTTTCTGGGGAGTAAAAACTGTAATTTTCCTAAGCAGGCATAGAAGATACAAAATTTGTTTGATGCACTGCTTTATTTTTGCTCCTTGAAAACAGAAGTGGTTGTTAAAATACTCTATAGGCAAGAGAAATCATGGCAGCATAAATATTCATTCCCATTAAAGAAGTGAAAACAATTTATATCACTCAGTTGGGGGAGCACATTGTAAACCAAACTGAACTGTGGTTGATTTGGTACCATCTGAAACTAATGTAAGACTACAGTGGAACTGCCTGGGCAACAGGGAAATAATTAATGGGTGAGTTTTTTAACACTTTCTGCATTGTATTTTTTTTTTTCTCATTGATTTTGTTCACATCATAATAGCACACTAGGAAGTTCTGGAGATTTTGGGCCTGCAACTAAGACTTTACCTAAAACATATCTGTGAAAAATAATTAAATTTAGGAAAGAAAAATAAAGCAGGAATTCAATTAGACAACAGAAATTATCTTCAGTATTCTATGTCATCGGCCAAAGAACTGAAAAGTTTAATCCTGGACACCTTTACAACACAAACAACTTACAATAAAAGCTATACTTCTAGACAGGTAAATGACAGAGATTCAATAAGTAGTTAGTGTTAGGATGTCACTGTAGCAAACCATCTCCTCAGTGATTGGATTTGATATCAAGATTGTGAACAATGGACCATGCTGTTCTAATGTCTTACTTTTCACACTGCCTTGTATTTTCAGGTCCAGACTGATAGTAACATGTTCTGCCTTAAGAATTTGTTGAAACTTACAGAAATGAATAAAACATATGTTATTGCTTCTAAGGAATATATATAATCTGGTCTGTGAGATGAGCATTAAGGTAAAATTTCACCTTTAACAGGTGTGGCTTTGTTCTCTCTAGAAAATCTATTAAGGCACCAGAGCAATCTTCCCAGCTGCTACTAATATCGCACTGCTTATAGGGAATAGTTTTTGCATTATTTATTTCATTCTACTTTCTTTACCTTTCTGCCATGTTTCTATTTCTCCTGGTTTTGTGAGTGTGTAACAAGGAACTGAAATATATTTTCTGACATTTCCTGCTCCACCTCTTCAACCCTTTCCTCAGTACACCTATGCTATGCAAACACATTGTATTTCTTTATTTATACTTGCTAATCCCTTACTCTCTATGGTTTTTAAATACCTGCATGGGATACGTGGAGTTTAAGAGGCTATACATATTTTCCTAGCCCATTATATTAAGACCAATTTTCATTTTATTTCTTCCTTTCTTAAAAGGTCAAAAATAAGATGGTCACTGGGCTCACAGGAAAGAAAGCATCCTCTTGCACAATGCATAGCTATGCATACCAGAACAGATAGTAAACTTTGGAAAGTGAATTTAGAGACTAGATGATTAATCTTTCAACATTTGAATGGTGTGCCATGTACAGTGCATATAGTGCTTCTCTGTTGCAGTCTGATATACCTGGTGTACTCTGACATTTCCTTCATATATATGGGTCTTCATTTGAAAAGTATTGCTGGAGGTAGAACTACAGCTTTGAGGTTTAGATTGGTGACTGGTGAGACTTAAGTTTGGAATTTCAGTTTGATTGAGATGAGCATCTAAATGTTCACAGGCTTAGCTGAAGATTATTAGGACTACACAAGCCCCTCGAGTCTGCAAAATCAGGGCAGAAATCTGGAAAGAGGATTTCTTGTCAGATTTTTTAGCAGTCTCAGTGTTAGAAAAAAATGCCATGAGAACAGCTTTTCACAATATTTTGGTATCTCTGTGTCCAGCCCCAGACATAACATAGCACTGAAAAAACACCTAGAAGCATAACTCCTACCTGAATTAAAAAAAGAAATTTCTGTAAGTTTAAGAAGTGAGACAATTTTTACCAGTTTCTGGGAATATTTTTGTCCCTCTCTTGAACTCATTCTGCACTCTTTAACCAGGCTCTGGAGAGAAATGATGCACACATATTAGCCCATTTAATTAAGTAAAAGGCAGTCATTGCTTTAGTCCTTGAGTAAACTCATCTTTTAATGTGATAAACAGCTACAGTTTTATCCTGCAGTTATTTCTTTAACAGTATGTGACAGTGTCAGTGGGACAGGCATGTTTTTCTCTAACAGCCACACCGCCATAAACATTTATGCTAAAATGTCATGAAGACATTTCATTTTCAATATTTTTTAATGTTCCACTCCAATTGCTAAGTCAAAAACAGGAAACAATGAATATTTCACTCAACCCTTCTTCACCCAGATCGAGTTACTTTTCAATCAAGTAAAAATAATTAAAAATAAAAACCATGTTTTGAATTTCAGAAGCCTCTCATAGCATGATTAACTTTCACTAAGTTTTAGGGATATAGATTATGCACTTTCCACTACACACAGCATTCAAAGAAGAAGGACTTAATTCTGAGCCCCACAACTCACAGAGATTTCCAGCAAGTATCTTCCTGTGGTCTGTATGATTCCTTTATTTACCTGAACCATCTCATTTCTGCTCTTCATTGTCTATTGTATGTTCCCAAACATAGTAATTGTTATGAATATTATAATGTATTTTAATAACATAGGAGTTATAGAAAAAAATTGATTTGAAAATTGTACTTTTTTCATTAAGGACACAGAGATAAATTATATAATAGTTAGATTTAAAGAAAACAAATTTGAACCATAACCTCTATTTCCTTAGATACTTTAGAAAGAATACTCCAAGATTAATCCCACAAATATTCAAAGGCAGAGGGTAGAAAAAAAAAGAAAAAAATATTGATCTGCAATATTCAGATACAAAAACCTAGCATTTAGTTTAGGAATTATTCTTTTATACTACCTAGCATCTAATTAATTATTTCAGTTATTAGAATTTGATATATAATAATATCAATTACAGTGCCATTTGAATAATAAACAGATTAAAAAACCCCAATATTTTACATTAAGCTACTTATTTTATATTTCATTTTATGAAACATGTAGTATTAATTGTTGCCAAATATCAAGATTATTGTTGAAGACTGTGTTATGAAGTTTATCTAAAATATTGTGTGCTAAATTCACATCCATTGCTTGATAGCATATTCAAGATTTTATATCCCTATCTAGGAAAGAATACATACAACATACCATAACATCTGCAGCTTAGAAGAGAAGAACTCATATTGGCATTTGAAAAAAGACATATATATTCCTTTAGTAAATAAGGAACCAGTTGCCTATGAGAAAATCCTTATTTGTTACAACAAAGGAACCCATTAAAAAAGGATTTACCTTACTCATACAACTAAAGGAACCCAATGTTTCCTAACACGAAAAACATTGTCAAAAGAACTGATTTATTTTGATAAAACTGGGGGTTAACTGAAATATATTGTTCATCAAGAAAAGAGTGTCTATATATTATGTTGAAAATCTGGATTTAAAGACTTTTCCATTTGACTAAAGAAGAGATCTTGTTGTGCTGTATAGTTAGGCAATGTATTAAAAGCATAGGGTTTGCTTCCTATATATA
This sequence comes from Corapipo altera, assembly GCF_003945725.1. Classification (NCBI taxonomy): domain Eukaryota; kingdom Metazoa; phylum Chordata; class Aves; order Passeriformes; family Pipridae; genus Corapipo; species Corapipo altera. The sequence continues at coordinate 61,281,327 of NW_020884872.1, forward strand.
TATCCTATACTTATCGATGCACATAATTATACTTTTCTTATTTCTTGTACTGAAGCAGAGAAGAAGCTATGTACATTCTCTGAATATTTGGTTAAGTGAAACTAACCTTTCTTTGGTCATACTTCTCTGTAGAAAAATAAGTAGTAAAAAAAGAAGAAAGAAGGTACTGAGTAACTCTATATAGAAATTAGAAATATACATGAAATAAAAATATTAAGAATATTGCAAAAAGGAAAGACATAAGTATGGCTGCAGGCAAATGTACTTTGTAAAGCAGACAGACTCAATGCTTATGGTAAGGATGTAGAAGTAGGCATTTTTCTTACCAAGTAAAAATTATGAAATTGATGGATTTTATTTTTAATCAAGAAATCAGAAAGAGTACATGGTAATTCCTTTATTATTTGAGATAGGAATGGTCATTAATTGCTCTCTCAGGCAATCCTAACCAGTCCCTACAAAATCTTTACAAATACTTCAAAAGTAATTTTCAGTGAGCAATTTTTGATAATCATAATATACCATTTAAAATTTGATTCATGGTTAAAGAGGAAAAAGAAAGAGTATGAATATATTGACCAATATTAAAAAAAAATAATTAATTTAGAAGAGAAAGGGGTGAGGGGGAAGAAAGAAAAAATCACAGCTTCCACGAGAATCTTCAGACATCCTGCAAGACTCACAGATCCACACAACGACATTTTTAGATAATTTCTCAATTAGCCAAAAAGCTAATTCTTACATAAAAGAGAAAGGAGGAAAAAAACCCAAAAACAAAGCATTATGTCTAATAAATTAATTGGATAAATAAAAGAAACCAGCACAACTAGTTCTTAATTGTTCCCTTCTTAAAAACACTAATACAACTGAAGAATACATCTAATTTGATTTCTGAGCAAAACCTAAGAATCCCTCTGGTAGCTTTCATGAGAACACCTGAATTTTTGCAGGAAGATCAGAAAAAATGGAGCAAACAACATGTTAAATAAGGTGCTAGAAATGCAAACCCATACATGCAAAAATGCAAAAACATGGAACTGTTGTATATAATTTCCAAGATAAGCATGGGATAAAAAATGGTGAAGGATTTGAAGACAAAAACTGCTATTACTTTTACTCATGACTGTCTTAATGAGATTGTATATGAGAACAGAACACTGTAACTGAAGAATACCACAGCTTCTTGCTATCTCTAAACTGCATTATTCTATATTATCTATTTTCAAACAATAAGTTCTCTTGTCTCAAACTTTCACTTAGTCAATTTTGGTATTCCAAAAGACATTTGAAAAAAGAGGCTACGTTCATGCTACCAGTTACTGTGAATTCAAACTTGAATTTCTTTAGTCTGTCTGAGTTTTCTCCAGTATATATCTGGGAGGCTGTCAAGTACAACTCTATGTTCAAGGTAGGGTTCACCTAGATCAGATTGCTCAAATTGGTTTTGCATGGAATATCTCCATAGAAGGAGATTTCAGGGCCTCTCTGAGCAGTCTGTTTCTTTTTACTTCATTCACTGCAGTTTTCCCTCCCCCACATATGTGATTAGTATTTCCATTGGTTCAGCTTGCGTTCATTCCATTTTTCCTGTCTTTACATACTTCTGAAAAGATTCTGACTCTGTCTTCCCTGGCACGGTAGATGAATACAGTAGTGACTGTGGAGAAAACTTAATTGTTAAACAACATAAGATACAAGTATAAGAATAAAGTAGCAAATACTGTCAGTGTGTGGCTTAGTTCAAAATTACTCGTGCTTTAGGAATAACAAATGTTAATGGAGGATGACTTTCAATTGTTAAACCTCAACTGGGTGAGACAAGAGGAGGGGAAGGGAAATGTGTAACACCTAAAAAAAATGTAATATGATAATACAAGCAAGCATGAAGTTAGTGAAAAATGGATTGAGAGTTCTCTAATTTCTAGGCCTCTGTAACCTTTATAAAACTTTACAAGTAATTTTCCTAAAACCAGACATAACTGTCAGATAAAAAAATAGACAATGAGAAAGAACTAATTCAAAGTATTTTATTTTTTGTACAGTGTTGAAAAAAGCAATTGAAAATGGCTGCTGAAAATGTTAAATGTGTCAAATGGTTTCAACTGACTAGAAGTTATCTAACAGAAACCTACAGTCCTGTAGTCCATTTTCTCTTTGCTAATAGTCTCATAGTAATAGGTTTCAATAATCTCTTTTAATGGTGTATATGTCATATTTAAATGGTAATATTAAGAATATTCAAAAAGAGAATTGCATGTTTTGATGAAGACACATAACCCTTCATTTATTCAATACTTGAGTACTCTGAGTAATTTGTAAGGGAATATATTGTTCATAATTGTGAATCAAAGTATATTGCAGACGAGAGTGTGGACCTGAAAGTCAAGATAAACACAGGTGGGAATTTTATTTTGGAGAACTCAGAGAGTACATCAAAATGTTGTGCAGTTAAGAATAATGATAATAATAAATTTTTTCTAAGTGTGTAAATTAAATTGGAAGAACAGGCCTTATTTTCTTCTATCATGTCCACATGCTCAACTGTTCTTTTACAATCTGTGACTTCAGTCATAACTCACAACTTTTGCATCATGCAAGCCTTGCAACATGCTGATAATACTTCCCCAGGAAAAAATTCTTCAAAGGTTTAAAAAAAAAAAACTTCTGGAAGAAATGAACTGAATGAAGTATCATCTTTTTTCAGGAAGCAGAATTTTATCTGGAATCAGCTGAACATAAGCAGAAGAGTCCAACTATGAGTCTGGTGTTGATGGCATTTAAGGCCACTTCTTCAATAACAATTTAGGGCACAAGAGATTTTCCTTGCAGATTTGCTTTGCATCTACATTTCAGGTATAACGAAATAGAACTGAGGTAGCAGTGCAAACTGGGAAACCATCAAAACCAACACCCTTGCTTAAATATAGGGTTCTGTTGCTTCTAGAAACTGGTTTGAATTTCACCGTCAGTAAAGAGGCAATGAAGACCTGCAGTTCTAAAATATTAATGGATGACTTCTAATGAAATCACTTTCTTTACCCCTTTGCATTATTCCATGAAGCAGTGCACAAACACTCTATAAGCACATATACTAGATACATAAAGCTACATTATACTAGCAATATTCACAATGAGCAATTCATACAGTAAGATGACACACTGCGTTATCCAAGTGCATTATTCAAGGATACTAAGGGCATAACTCAGTATCAATGAGATTAATATTTTGTCTTGCGTACACTGTATATTGTCTTGTGTTATTTTGTTAATGAAATATAATTAGCTGAGCCTTTGGAACACAAAACTTGTTGAGTTCATGGGAGGTAGAGCATGATTAAAAGAAAACGAGATCCAGGGTGATGGGAAACCATATGAATTAGAGAACAAAAGTATTTCATTGCAGCTATCAGCATGCGAGAACAATGACCTGACTATCGGTATTATAGTAAAATCATCAAAAGTTCGCATATAAAAAAGCCATAAAAGTCTGTATAATCATTTTATAGCACTTGTATTACGATTAGAAATATGCAGGTGTTAAAATATTAGTAAGTTTTGACATTGTATTACTACTCCTTAAGAATAACTTTAGGAGCCTTAGATTTTCTGGGCTGATGCAGAGAAGATTGAGTGTGTTACTCACTCACATATGTTAAAAATTAGTCCCTGTGCCAAGGTCAGAGTTAAAAACATCATGTATATTGAATATGCTCAAATGTTCATAAAGAGGTCTTGCCAGGTCTACAGTCCCATCCATTTTCAGAAAAAAAAAGGAGATTAAAAAATTAGATAGATGTCCACATCCAGAGAATGATGGTGAGTGGAGTTAAATCCAACTGGTGACTGGTCACAAGTGTTGTTCCCTAGGGCTCAGTACTGGGGCCAGTCTTATGCAATAGCTTTATCAACAATCTGGATAAGGAGATCCAGTGTACTCACTCAATTTACAGAGGACATGAAGTTAGGCAAGGGTGCTGATCTGCTGGAAGGTAGGAAGGCCAGAGGGGTATGAACAGGCTGTGTTGATGGGCCAAGACCAATGGTATGAAATTCAACAAAGGCAAGTGCCCCCTCCTATGGAGAACATGGGCACTGAAAGAAATGAGGCTACACACACACAATTCAATTTAAGGACTTGTCCACCAATCTTTCTGGCATTCCCCTTTTCTTAGGGTTCCTTTGTAAACAGCACCTGGTGTTTGTCTTTTAGTTAACCCAAATTCCCAGGATCATCCTAAACTAGTGCCTTGATCCCACACCTTCACCTTGCACCATGTGGTAGCTGTGTTCAGCTACGAGAGAAAAACACACACTATCATGCAGGTTGTTTAAAGTATTTTTCCACTTTGAGAAACAGTACTCTCACCAGTCAAGGCCAAAACACTCCTTTTTGACCCTAATTACCTGAATGCAGCTACTGCTGGCTTAACTTGATCTCACACCCTCCTGAACTGGGGTCACAACAACCCCATCCGATGCTAAAGGGTTGGGGTAGAGTGGCTGGAAAGATGCCTGGCGGAGAAGGAGTTCACTCTGTACACTTAGATTTGGTGGTACAGGTTGACAGAGAGTGACATACGCCCAGGTAGCCAGCAAGGCCCACGGCATCCTGGTTTATAATAGCAGAAATAGTGTGGCCAGCAGGACTACATCTTCCTGTACTGATGAGGCTGCACCTCAAATCCTGAATGCAGTCACTGCAAGAAAGACATTGAGGCACTAGAGGGTGTCCAAATAAGAGCAAAAAAAAATTGGCTCTGAAATATTAATGGTTTGACACAAAGATTGATTTCAGTTTTTAGTAAGACTGTATAGATGACATTCATCAAAATGGTTTAGAAACATAATTTTTACTTGTCTCTAAACTTCAGTAAACTTGTTATGTTTGTCAACACATCTAATTTTACCTTTGTTTTACTAACAAACTTGTTTTTTTTTTCTTCAACGTGGTTTCCAGTGACTTTAAGTTATGTCTTTACCACCTTAAAACTCAGTTACTGTAATTTACTAGACTGCACCTGAATGTGAAGTACTCAGCATGCAGCTGTCCATATACAAAATAAAATAGTAAGGATAGAAAATAATTAGAAAAAGCGAGGAAAAAAACCAAACAAAAAAAACCAACAAAAAAAGCCAACCAAACAAAGACCACCAAAAAAGCACACGAAAAAAATCAAAATCATCACCAACAAAAGAATACCTGAATATAATAATATGTATTATTTCTCAGAACACATCTTTTCCCTTATTAGCAGTGGGTTTACAAACTCAGTGTATATGCTATGTAAGAAAATGGATGTAAAAACCTATACTCCTATAGAAGATAACGTAATTTATGTTTCAGTTATGTAATCAGTACATCAGATGAAGTCATCTGCCCAGGGTAACTAAATGTGTTTTACAACCACATTTGTTTAATATATATATGGACATAGCATAGCACAGCACATTTAGTTGTCATAAATTCATTTTTATATGGAACAGTTTCATGTTTATCCTGAAGAATAATTCAACTTGTTCTCAGAACCCTTAAGATTCTGGATTAGCTGTGTATTCTTTCATACCTTTATATATATATTTTGTATGACTTGTAAGAAAACCTTGAGTCTTATATTGATTTTATTAAAGGATTATGGCTCATCCAACTTCAAAGTTGTTATCTTGGATCTCTAAAATTTCTGAAATGTCATGCCAAGTTTTGGAAAAAAAGTGCAACATAATCCCACATCAGAAACAACCTTGTGTGCACTGCTCTAAAAGGAATTTGGATGCTATCAGAATGCTGATAATTTACCCACTCTCAGAATAAGCATATCTAAAAGTAATAATGACTTACAGCAAAACAATTATTTAAATCAGAAAACAATTTTTGTTCTTGCTTTGTTCAATTTTTATCTTTCGTGCCTTTCACTTTTCTACTGAAATAAAATAACTTCTAAACTTGGATATTTTATTTTCATGTTTAAACAGATGGCTAATAAAAGCTTATGCAACTCAAACATCTCACCTAACCATTAATCTTCATTTCAGAGCAAGCACTGAACATTAGTTGACAAAATTCTATGGGGACTTTTTGAAAGAAAATCCCAGATACCTCGTCTCCTTTAACTTATAAAGTTAACCTTTACTTTATCCTGCTGCAGCTTTACTTTCTAAAACAAAGCAGAAAAGGAAGGGCAAGGAAAGTGTGTGAGTAGGTAGGCAGTGGAGGAAGTACAGATGGAGGTGAAGCAAAAAATTCCAACATACCAATACTCATTGTGACTTTTAACTTGTCATGATATATCAAATCTATACTCACTGGTCTTTCTTTTCATTCCAATGAAGCCCCTCCTAGGAAAGAACACCATCTACAAATTCTGATAAAGCTTTGCAACTTTGGATATGGTAATAACAAGAACCAAAAGCCTTCTGAAACTCATTTCTACACTATAAATACGTGTTTTGAAATTCAGACATTTAAGAATGACATTTCTATAAAATAGCTATAAATTATGCATAATAATTTTAGGAGTCAGACTGAAAAGGAAATTATTGTAAGAAAATTCTGTAACTTAAGTCCATGGAAATTATTAACTTTTTCTTGCCTGAAATAAAAGGCATAGTTCACATAACCTTGTTTTGAGTTTTCTGTGCCAAACCCCCCCCCCCCCAGTTTTTGGGGAATTACAGACAGTATTTGGGTTTTCATTTTTAGATTTGCAATAGAACTCTTTTGCTAAGTATGACTTGGAAGATTATTTTGATTGAATTCTTGATCCATTATTACTTTACCATGATTTTAACATTTTGTCCCAATTAATGAATTTATTTCTCTACATCAAATGGAAGAGGCACTTCATAGTTCATGTTTGTGCAGCACTTCAAAGAGGCACTTCAAAGTTCATTAACTAACAGATCACTAATAATGACCTTTTTCCTCAATTTCTTGTTATGTAGGACATCTTAAAATCTTGGTGGGCTCCACAGAAACCAGAAACCCATTTAGCATCATAGATTAGCAATTCGCAGAAGACTGGTAGACATTGTACCAACCATGCAGATATATGTCTATAAGAAGAAAACAACAAGACAAGAGTTGCATCAAAATACTTTCTGTATTTGGATAATTCAGAAATTCAAAGTCTGAGATTACTGAATGCTAATCCAAGAGATGCGGATCTTTCAGCAGCTCAGCATTTCAGCTCATGGTTGAAACAGGCTTCTGGCTTTCATCAAAAAGTAAATGCCACACAGACCATAAAGTTTCACAAGATTGAATTCCTCATCCTGCTTGTAGTGTTTGGAAGGAATAACAGGTTTACTACTTTTTTTATAGGTTTCCCAGAAGTTCCTCTTCAGATGCTTTGCCACAGTCTGCGTGCAGCATTGAAAAATGTATTCTAGATGTCTCTTAATAATGACATCCATGGGGACAATATTGAAGAAATTAAAGGGCTCTACTGACTTTGATCTGACCTAGGCCTAGAAACTGAAAACAGAACCACAAAGTTATGTATTGCCAGGTTTTTTATTTATACTATTTTATTTATACTATTTTATTTATACTATTCTTGTCTGGAATAGTTACTCTATATATCCTTTTGCTTTAGAGTGTAAAAGAAGGGAGTAATGAGGGTGAAATTCAATATTAGATAGCAGATTTTCCAAAACTGGGAGAAACCAATCCAATCTTTGGAGTATCTGCATATTTGTAATAGTATCTTCTTATTTCTTATAAAACAAGCAGTGGTAAAAGTTTATCAAGTCTATTCTTTCTTGAAAAATATTGTCTAAATATTTATTAAACATGAACCTTGTTTAGTGGTACTTCAAAATCCTTATCAACTCATGGAATCAGAGTCCAATAAGAAAAAAAAGTCCTTAACACAATTTTTGGGAGGGTTGTGTTTGTTTTCTTTTTTTACTGTTTTTGCTAGGAATATACATTATTGTAGACTCATTTCATCTTGCTGATACATGTAACAGTAAAGAAAATAAATTTAAATAGAATTGGCAGCTAGCTTTTTAACACTTGAAAGGTATCAGCTTGATCATCTCCAGAAAGCATTTTTGGTAGCAGCACACAATTAGAATTACTGTCTTGTGCTACTGTGTAGTTTGGAAAGTCTGAAGTATTAACATACTATAATTTGTAAAAAATATAAATTTGTTACCAAAGCAAAATATTAGTGCTATATATCAAAACCACTGTGAAAATTTCTCCATTAAATGGTATGTGTAGGTTGATGGAGGTATGATGATAAGAAAGAGATACAGTTCATTTCACATTACATACTGCTCGGAAGGCACTGGGGTTTTAACAGACTCCTCTGAGCCCCATTTCTAGATTTATGCTCCCATCCATGACTTGAATTTGGAGTGATTCGTATCCCACAGTCTGCAGATTTAAGTGCACTACATTTGCAAAATAGTTGTACTACAACAAACCAACTTTCAGAGATGGGTAAATTAGTTCCCCCTGTTTTGATGATATTGTTTTAATATCTGATGTGGAACTCAAGTCTGACATATTACATGACTGCTTGTCTAAAAATTTGCTTCTATTAATATAATTGTTCTACCTTATAAAAAACGTGATTGAATAAGAACACTTTTGGTTTTAATGACGTTTTTCATTCGTTTTTAAATGAAATATAAAAAAAAAATTAGTAAATAGCCTGAGTAAAAATGAATACTATGCATTTTGGTAACCTAATTGCTTTTGTTAAATTATGCAAGTTTCTTGCATAATTGTTCTTTTGCTTGCAATCTTTCAAGTTATCAAGGGATCTGAACTGGCATTTCCTGAAGCAAGATGGATCTCTACCATTGCTGTGAAACTACAGAGGCATTTAACAGATCAACCATTGTGTGGATAAGAATAAGTAGATCCTCTCTGTTTGAAAGACTGATGTGTAAAAAATGAATTAATATACTTCCCTGAATGAATATCCTTTAGCAAAAATTAATTAGTCTACCTGGTCAGTTAAATAAGTGATAGCTAATTATACTAGCTTGTTTATTGGTATTCATGAGAATCAAAAGCAAGACCGAAAACCCAACTTTGTGCTGGCTGTTTTGTTCTGGACGCATCCAGCACCTGAGACTGAAAAGACTCCTTGCCTATTGGTGTCAAGGACATGACTGATTTTTTATTTTTATTAACATAACCTGTGGATCTTTACTAAAACTGCCAACTTAAAACAGCAATGAAATTAATATATGCATTTTATATGTGGGTGTATATACTTACATTAAAAAATTTCTGAAGAAAAATTTTATATTATATATTTATGATATATAATTTTATTTTTTCTACACGTACACAGTAAATGCAAATCCTTCTATTTCTTGCAATTAAAATGCCCTATCTACAATCTGAAAAAAACTTTGTGGAAAAAGCAGGGGCTAATTCTTACACATATTCAGTGGTATCAGTGGACTACTTGTCAATGTACAAAACAGTAAAATCATGAGCTATTATGAAGGTTCAGATATTCAGTATTCACAGAGAAATGCAGAACCAGCATTTCCAGGAAAATGCATATATCCTCCAACACACAACATACATTAGGTCTGCATTTACATTATATAAATTTTATCTTCAAGTAGGGTGTTCTCAATAGTCAACATTTTATATATATACATGTATATCCCAGAACAAGATTTCTTGGCAGGACATAATTTTATTCTTTCTTTTACTCTGTATAGCAAAAAAAAAAAGCTTCTGATGCTTGTTAGAGTAATTAATATTTTAAAAAATATACAAACATAAGGTTTTTAGGTATGGCCTTTATGAACAGTATCTGGAGATACAGACAATGTTAGTAAATAAATGCAAACCCTTAGTAAATATTATATACAGAAAATTAAACTATTTTCCCCAGTCAATAGTAATAAACACTTTTGTAACTACTAGTGTCCTCCATCCTCTTCCAGATACTTCCCAGTCTAGCAGAGTACATTTTGTCTGTCTTTTGCTCAAGGAAGTATGTCTTTGAACCTTTCTTAGTTACAGCTAAAGTGCAATTCAACCATACAAGAGTAAAAACCCCTAATGATTGCTATATCAGAAGTGTGCATCTAATAGAGTTGCTTTCTATTTTTGAAATTCTAACTCTCATTTGGACCTTAGCTGATAGATACCTGTCCATCTATTTATTTGGGAGACTATCAATATTAAATAGAAAGACTGATTGATTGATTGATTGATTGCCTGATTGATTGAAAAAAACTTTTAAAGAAAGGTTCCTTTTATAAGGATTTTCTCAAATTTAAGAATTTCAGTTCTGACTCAAAATAAGACAAGAATAACAAGGGGATAGAAAATTCACCTACCTATTTATTTAAAGAGTCTTTCTTTCCTGCTCACCTGTCTGCACATACATTTAATAATTCATCTAAATTTCATTGCTTTGGAAGACAAATTTTTTAGCGTATATTGCATTACATAGTTTCCTAATTCTGATTCCTCTAGAGGATGAGCATAGTTGTCACAAAAGACACATGAACCTGAGTATACAGCACAGTAAAATCTTGTGCAAAATCTGTTAAAAACTGAAGACTGATTATTTTAGGTTGATATTCCATAACTACTTGTCTTGAAATTTACGTGTGAAAAGTAATATTTTCCAATTTATATAGTTTTTATATTTATGTATCTCTACTAATTGTGAGTACTGATATATCTAATACATATAAGTATGTGTCTCTTAAGTGTGTGTGTCTATAACAGGATTACAGTAAGCTCTGACACCCAGTTCTACAGCACCACAACTTGCAAATGATATTTTCCCCTGTTGTATTACATTACTAGGTGCAGGTTGATAGGGCAACATTGGTTAAACAATGGTGGTTTCTTGAAAACTCACAGAAAAGGACCTGATTTTCATGGTATACCTTCCCTATGAAGTTCTGCTTTCTTAGCATTCCCGTCCTATAGATTACATATGACATGCCACAGTCAGTGCTGCAAAGATAATTTGATTAAGGGGCTGTTTTCTGCCCTGTTAGGAAATTTTTCTAATCATCCCTTCAAAATGTTCCAAATTTTGAAAACTTTTTTTAATGCTACTAAAAAATAATTAAAAGCATTTACAAAACTTTCTGCTAAACTTAGTCAAAATTTAAACCTTCCATCTAATCCCATTGAAAAGTACAGAAATTGTTTCAGAACATGTTTTTCACAAGTTTGAGGGCTGCAGTTTCAAAATCACTGGCCTTTAGGTTAGTTAATGTTTTTAGTTTGCTTGTGGACAAACACTCTCAGCATAAACACTACCACAATTGGCAATCTTGATGACTGCCTCAGCAGGACAGCTAGAGAGTTAATGGACATGAACGCTGAAATGGACAGATCTATCCCATTGGTAGAGTACTTCTATTTTTTCATACTGCTACAGATGGAATCTTTTATTAGAGTTACAGGGAAGAGCTTCTTCCTTGATTTTGTCTTAACCAGAGAAAATAAGCGATTGTAGGGACAGGAAATTAATTTTCTGGCTACTGTTTTTCTGTGGTAGATGATATATTAGTAATGTAATTGCTAAACGCTAAAGTGTTTTTGAATCATAGCCTATGGCATACAATATGATATATTTGGATAATAATCCTGTGTTAACTTCTTCTATATACCACAAATCTCACATAGTCAGAACTTAAAAAGTAGGCATAAGATGTAGCACAAAAGGAACATTTTAGAAAGAAGTAATTTGATGTAGCTTTCCATGTCACACTAGGTCTGAACATAAGCCTTCTCTGTGCAACCCAGAAGCTTTAAGCAGAAATGCTTGATGTGTGTGTGGGGCAGCTGAAGGCAAAACATATAGTGCCTGAGGCAATCAGCAGTATCTCTGAATCCTCTTGAATATTTCCAAAAATGCAACAATTCAAAAGTGTGTTATGGAAACTTATGTGAAGTTTGGTCCAGTTCGAAGAGTAAAGGGTGGAGTTCTCTAGCTTCTACATGATATTCAGAATTGTATTTGTTACACAATGGACAAAGGAGGGACAAAGCAATCTCATGCCTCAGATGAAGTATCTGGGAAAGAAAAATATCATCTCAGTTACTTCCACATCAGACGAGACCTCAGAGCACATTACTGAATAAAAAGGCTTTTAACATTGTCTTTTTTCTCTGCTGAGCACTCACAAAATTAGTCAAGGAGCTAAAAAGTGGAAGCATGGTTCTTTGTTCTGTACTGTAACATTAGGTTGGTCACTGACATTACTTTTAGAAATGAATAGGATTCTGAATAAAAGAGATTTCCTTCCTTCCTTCCTTCCTTTCTTGTTTTCCTTCCTTCCTTCCTTTCCTTCCTGTCTTCTGGATGGCAAGGGACAAGGTCACTGCCTCAAACAATTTCAACCCAGGACTCTCCTGTCCAGTTGCTGGAGCTCAGCCTTATGTCTCCATGCTCTGGAGAAATACAAAGAGACCTATTATACCAGATATACCTTGTATGAGATGTTTTTGAATTCAGAGAACATTGTTAGGGGAAAATTACAAATCAGAATTTAAATTATGTCATTTGTTTCCTTATCTTTTACCTAAGCTAAATTGTAAAGGGAGAGAGAGAGCTGAGGGGGAAAGACAACAAAACCAAAACAAACCAAACCAAAAAACTAGAAAGAAAATAAGACCGAAAGCAAGAAAAGAAGATAAGGAAAGCTCTTTTATTCCAACCTACATCTTTCTGTAATCAGCTGTATTTTCAGAACAGAATCCCATTGGCTTCCAGAAACATTTCATGGAGGGTAAACAGTAGAAGGGAAGAACTCAGGGTAAGAAGTGTAAGGGTTTATTACTAGAAAACTAGAATCCACTGAAACCATTCAGTTTTCACAAATAGAAAGAAAGATATCAGTATGTCTCTAAACAGCATAGATAGCAAGATGGTAAATGGTTGTTGAAAAGAGTTTTCAGAAGTATGCAAGACATTACAGTGGTACAGGAAGTTGTTTCTTCTAGTATGTTGTACACTGTTTCTTTAATAGAATTCACAATCAAAATAAAAGAGCATGTAAAACTCATAAGTATAAAACCTCTATTTATTGGCATTTAGGACTTTGGGGATCTGTCAGAACTTGTTGAGAACTATGAAAGTATTTTAAAAATGGTTTTGGTGTCTCTTCCTCCTCTAAAAAGTATAACATGGAGTAGCCTCCTTTACCTTTCAGCCAAAACATAAAAGAGAACTAGAAGTCTTGCAGCACAAGAATGAACACTTTTGAGGGGCTGAGGACATAGAATCATAGAATTATAGAATCATTAATGTTGGAAAAGACGTCCAAGATCACAAGTCCAACCTTTGACTTAATACCACCATGCCCACTAGAGATATTCAGTCCCGACTGAAACTCACATGACCAGGTTCTTGAAAACATTTCCCAGGAGATCAGAATTTTGTCAGAAAGGGAGAGAAATTAATATTGCATTTTTTAAAAATAGATTTTGACGTGCAATTACGCAAAAGTGTTTTCAGTTTAAGATTTTTCTTAGATATTTAAGTAATACTAAGAATTTCCTTAAGCAGATAGAAACCCCCTAAGAATTGCTCCTGGTCCCTAATGTCAAGGACATAAGTCCTCACTGTAAGTTTAGAGTTTGTTTCAGCTGTCTGAAAAACCTTTATGGAATTGATAATCTTTACCTGATTAGAAGTTATTTGAAGTTGAGTAGTGTTGATCAAGTACTTCTTAGGTCTTTATTTTAAAAAAACAATTTAATATGCTTTTAATATGTATGATTTCCTAAGGTTTGTTCTCTCTTGCTATATTCTTTCTTCATAAAGAGAAAAATCCTAAGTTACCATACTTATATAATCTATTCACATTTGAATTACTAGTAAGCTCTTTGTTGTCAAATGCAATCCCATAATTGCTCAGAACATCAGAAAAAGATGCTATACATTTTTTACAGAAATCAAATCTAACAAGCAGAAGTAGCATGAAGTTTGGCAGCACACTCTGAAAGATAGTTTTTCACTAGTAAAGAGGGTATTTTTGTCAGCATTTACAGCATTAAGGAATGGCAAAAGTTTATCCAAAGAAGAATTCTAGTTTTCACCCCAAGACTTAAAAGATTTCAGTGGTAAAGTGTTCTCTATTTTTCTTTTATTACATGACAGAACATCTAACTTTCCTTTCCCTCTCCATGTTATATCCAGAATTAACTGTAAGAAAGCTTTCTAGAAATTATACATTTTGAACATAAAGTTCAGCTTTCAGGACTTCAGGCCAAGTGAAACCATAAAGAACTCAAACCCCTCAAGTTACAGGGTCTGATGGGAAAATTTCAGGGAATATTAATAACTGCTGGTAGAGTTATTTTGTTTTTACTATAGCAAAATCTTTTAAGTAGTGGACGTTCCTAAGTATGTATTTGTACAGTGTTTATACAATAGATACCTTTCATTATTGCAAGCTAAATAAATTTTTAAAATACAATAAACAAACAAATAATAACAAATGAGGAGTGTGCAGGGAGAAAAACAAATATAAAGTCCTATGAAGTTATTTTTAATCCTATGATATCTAAAATTGCCTTTTAAACAGTGGTGTAACATTCAGGAAACCTACGAAAACCACTTAAAGGTTAATGAGATTCTCAAGGCTGAATTGTATACAAGTATTCTGTTTGCTGTGGAAGAATCTATCAAAGCCTATGCAAGCATATTTAAACTTACAAGATGAAAAATGACAGTATTCTGTGCAAATGAGCTTACAATGCTTAAATTCAGTTTTAACAGTTAGATGTAATTGAACTCTATTTTCTTTTTTTCAGTTGGACTGCTGATGATCCTCAATGACCACTTCTGGCACAGATTAGGTTTCCTGTAAAAGATGAGCATCTGAAATTAAGTCAGCAAAATCAAATGCTGTAATTTAGTTTTATCTCATTATTAAAGATATAACAAGGATTATATTACATGCTATTATTGCTTTATGTCATGTTATAGAACATTATGTTCCATCAGTGCACGGGTAATCTCCATCAGGAAAGGACATAGTAATGGTAATGTACCTCTGGGTAAAAGACCAGCTTTTGGAATTTCCTGAAGGCCAAAACTGTATGAAGAAATTTTTGACAGATGGAAAATTATAACAGAAATGTTCAGGTATATATAACAGCAAACAATTTTCCTCTTTTTTTTTTTTTTTTTTTTTTTTTTAAAGGGGAAAAAAAAGACAGTTTTCACACATTTGTTTTTATCCTACAAAATATTTTATGTAGTCATGGAATAGAGAACTGAGCTAATGAAATGTTTTAACGGATTTAGTTGCATTCTTCTCTTACACTTTTTGAAATATGCTCTTACCAACACCCTGTTGTTCCAGGATACTATTAAATCACTGAAGAAAACCATACATACTGGGCAAAAACAAAAAATGGAAGAGAAAGGAAAAGGGAAATTTAAGCTAAAATTAATGAAAATAAAGATGGTTTTGAGAGATGGACATTACTGAAACAACTTTTTTTGAAACTGAATCCTGCAACACAGATGCAGTCAAAGGATGAGCTCTGACAGGGAAATATTTGTCAGCTTGCTACACGTAATATGTCGTTTATAAATCATTTTTGTATTTAGGGATACAAAGCTAAAAATTACTTTGATGAAAGTAATCCCTGTTAGAAATGAAACAATACATCTTTCAGCTGAAAAAAATATGAATACTTCCATTATCAATAACCCCGTGAATAACTATCCAGCTAGACATTCAAGTTTTAGGTTTGTAGTGATTAAAATCTCATTTGATAAGGACAGTTTAACCTCAGCAGTTTGCAGAGTCTTTTTGCTCACAGAAGATATTCAGAATTAATATATGGAAAACAAATTACATATATTAATAAGCTACCAGTCTTCAGATCTCTCAGAAGTATGAATAGGATCTAGGAATAACAATTACTGAAGGTACTAGCCCTAGGGACAAAGAGTCAACATTTAATATAACTGAGCTTATGCAGGATTTAATATTTTAACCTGTCTCATATTTATGCTTAAATTAAGAGTTTGAAGAATTACTGGACATGACTTAACACAGAAAAGACAGGAGTTAAAGAAATGCCCAGGTATATGTCAAATGGCATTGATTGGATGTGCATATTTTGTCTCCTTGTTTAGTATACCGGGCTTGATTTACTGACTAAAATTAGATAATTTGTGTTCCCTACAATATCCAAGTCTTGTTCATGTGGCTGAGAGCTCCAGGAGATGTACTTGAGGAGTGGTAGTGAAAGGCCAGATGGGGTACCCCACATTTAGATAGCTGAGCCAAACCTATATGCTGCACGAAGAAACCTACAACTGGCTACAACCTGGAAATGAATTTCACTGTTACTACTCTTCCTGTTTCTTACAGGTCCTAGGAGATTACTGAAGATAAACCCTAAGAAACATGCTAGAACTTAAGAGGGTAATCAGGAACATTATTGCTCTAGAAATGTTCATAAACTCTTCTTTATCTACTGATATAACTGAAACAGAGTTTAGACTGAAAGTAAAATTACATAAGAATTTAATTAAATTATATTATAAAGGATGTGGAAGAGAAGGATCAAAAAGTAATTCTGAGTAAATATTTTCAAAAGATAACATAAATGGGTACTAGCTCACAGGGGTCTCTAGGAGGCCTGAACATCAACAACACTGAGGTCCACAGAAAGAAACTAAAATTCAGATAGTTTTTTGCTATAGAAAGAGGAGTAAGCGAGGAAAAGGTGAAGCAAACCACATGACTGGAGCTATTCAACAACCATCCCACCAGGCAGACCTGCCTCTGATCAAAGCAATTTGGAGCAGCAAAATAAACCTGTAGCATTAACCATACTAAATTATGTCTGACTTGCTCTGGTGTTGACAAAGGGGCATCCTGAAGGCGGCAGCGGAGAGATTGAAATTCCTATAATAAAACTTCCCATTTGTTTATTTTAATTATTGGAAAAACAGGATAAAAGGGATAAAATTATTCAATTTGTAATAAGTGTCAGTTGAAATGCAATCACTGTCAGGCTGCTAAGATAAAGAAATCAAATCCAACCAGTATAGCCACAAATAAACAGCTTACATTGTTGAAGATTTCTTTTTTTTTTAAAAAAAAAGTTAATCTTTCTGTGTGAGGAAAGTAAGTGAAAGGACATGCTACTTGAGGGGTTTCATTCAAGGAGATGAACAAGTTCACAGGTGCAAATATCTCTGTAACTATGACAACAGTCAGAAGCTTGGGAAGTAGGAAGCCAGAAGCGTGGCTTCTTCTCACTGCCTCCAGCAAAATTAGTCTCAAAGCTGAATGAAGAAACGATTTTAAAAAAATAAATAAATTTTTTCGTGCACTTTCCAAAGTATTTCAAGTGAACTCAGAACAAAATTTAATCAAAGTTTCAGTGAAAAAACTAGAGAAAAATACTTTCATTTTTGTTGGGGTTTTTGTTTGTTTGTTTGTTTGTTTGTTTCATTTTCCTTACATCTGAGAAAATATTATTGTTTTTTCCTTACATCTAAGAAAACATGTTTGCTTAGTTCTGTCTATTTGAATATTCTTGAAAATAAAAGAAAATAATGCTCATGCACAATAGTTCTAAGTGTTGAGTGGGGTTTTGGGTTATTTTGTTTTCTTTTGGGGGAAGCATTATTTTTTTCCTGATATAAATAAATCTATATGCATTTAGAAAGACAAGTTTAATTTTGTAAAAACTACATTTTTCAGGAGAAAAGAGTTTTGCTTAGAGGTTTTCATGTACTTCTCTGAAATGTATTTGTAGTTCCCAAAACTGCAGAAAGAAATTATCTATGCCACGTCCTATAATAAAAAAGATCTGATTTTTTTTTCATTATTTGTCCACTTTCAACTGACATAGCCTAAATTGTTATTGGTGATAGTATGACAAAAAGACTGAAAATAATGCAAGTTACTTTGACTTCATAGGTCTGCAACTGGAAAGTAACAGCTAAGTATGTACATTAAAATAGCCTGATTCACCATCTTCAAAGAGACTAGTTGCAAAGAGAGATAGAGCACATTGTAAGTTTCATTATAAATATGATTTTAAGTTTCCTAAGATATGCTTTAGTTTTACTGTGTGTTAAGAATTCTACTTTGTATGTCTTTGATGAATATGCATCTGTTATCATATTTTAGAAAGCCAATATTAAATCTCATTATGATTGAATGTTGTAAAAAAAGACTTTTCCTAATACCACAGATAACCTGTTTTATGATAATTTATTAATTTAAGGATTTATATTAGTCTTTTATTTTTAAATCAAAAGAAAAAAACACTGTTTAATGAAAACTTCAGTGGGTGTTTAATAAAAATACTTTTTGGTCTTCATAAAAAAATTGTATGAATCATTATATGAATATGTGTGCATATAAACTGTGCACATAAAAACTATATAATTACCAAAACATTCCATCAAGAAATGTATTTTGCTATTTTAACAATTAAAATTATTTTTAAAAGACCCACAAAACTAGTGGCTTTTGAAAAACTTTTCTTCCTATTTAGAAACCTTTCATGAACAAAGGCAGCAAAATTGTGTAACCTACTTGGGATAAATAATTGACATTGCTGTGTGTCCTCCAGAATTATGGTAATAATTACTACATCTAAACATCACAAAAGTCTTTTCACCATTAGGTCAAGATCATGAGCTTTTCTTGCTTGAAATGAAGGCCTAGACTCATTAATTTGCAAGATTAGTAGTCTGACTAAATTTACAGTCCAGATGTTTGGTGGGGATGGGAACTCAATCCTCAGAGATGAGGGTATGAAACCAAAATGTAGTCTCCGTGATGAATTTAAATATGACCATTATTGTACAGATAGGCATGTACTTATAGATTTCTCAACACCTTTCTATATGGAAGAACAGGTAAGTTTTTCAGTAACTGCGAAGGATGTTTCAATGCACATTGCTATTAGATTAGTATTGACTCAGGTCCTTTGATACAAAGTACAGTCTAATGTTTCATTCCCCTTTTTTTCCTTCCTTCTTCTACCCCCTAACTCTGAGACAGGACTTAGAAAATAAATGTACAGGACTTAGTACTTCTCCTCATTCCTGTCAGTCCATTTTTCCCACCATTGATGTCCCTCTGGATGGCAGCATGACTCTATGGTGTATCAGCCACTCCTCCCTCCCAGTTTTGTGTCATCACAAACTTGCTGGAGGGTACAACCTGCACCATTATTCAGATTGTGGGACAATGTGTTCGATAAAATTTTTGACTGTTTGAACAATGTTTATTCTCTAGATTTCCTGAAAAATATAATTTTTTTTAGATATTTGCTTTAAGATATAAAACAGATACCAAAAAATAATAATAAAAAAAAAGAAATTGAAGTCAGGGAGAGTTTTGGTTTTTTATTTCAGAGTTTTACACACTCACTCTTATGCCAAAAGAAACAGACACTATTGTCCTTGCCATGTAGAAATCAGCGTGCAGTAAGTCATGGGGTTCCATGATGACATGATGTATTCATTGTTCAGCTTCAGGATGGTGGATAACCCACCTCCTAAAACCAAGGTACAAGAGTAATTTTCTTCATAACTCAAACACTCAACCTTTCTCTACATATGCCTTGAGACCACATTCTTGAAAACATCCATTAAAAAAAAAAAACAACAAAAGAGAAAATAGAATCTGATGATTTAACATGCCTCTTTGCTGTGTTTTAAGGTGTTTATCATTAGTATAGGAAATGAAAAGCTGGAAAGCACAGATGAGAGTTAGAAGGAAAGAAATAATGGAAAGTGAGATCTATCTAAAAGGAATTCAAAGGGGGAAGAAAATGTCCATGGCATTTTGAGAGAAACAGGTTTGGAAAAGGGGATGAAATAGGTGAGCAGAAATAGAAAATATTATAAAAAGATGCAGTGGATTTCTGTGGCTGGGTTTTGATAGCCGGGTGGGGGACTACGGGGGTGCCTTCTGTTAGAAGCTGCCAAGAACTTCCCCTGTTTTGTGGAGCCAATGCCAGCCAGCTCCAGGATGGGCTTCCTGCCACCAGCCAAGGTCAAGCTAATCAGGAGCAAAAGTAATGCCTCTGTGATAACATATTGAAGAACAAACAGGTATTGCATGGAAACAATTCCAGCCAGGGAAGAGCAGAATGCGAACATGGGAACAACAATGTGGACACCCAGGTCAGTACAAAAAGAGGGGCAGGAGGTGCTCCAGGCGCCAGAGCTGTGGCCCCTGCAGCCTGTGGTGAAGACTGTGGTAGAGGAGCTGTACCCCTGCAGCCCATGGAGGACCATCGGAGTGCAGAGACCCACCTGTAGCCCATGGAGGAGCCCACGCTGGAGCAGGTGGATATTTCAAAGAAGCTGTGACCCTGTGGGAGGCCCAAGATGGAGCAGGGTCCTGCCAGAGACCTGCAGCCCGTGGAGAGGGAAGTCCTCACTGGAGCAGGTTTTTCCCGGGTGGGACTTGTATCCCCTGGGGGGGACCCACGCTGGTACAGCTCATCCTTGAAGGACTGCATCCCATGGAGAAGTGACCCAGCAGACAGTAGTTTCATGAAGAACTGTTGCCTGTGGGAGGGACTCACACTGGAAAGGTCCATCAAGGACTGTCTCCCGTGGGAGAGACCCCACAGGAGCAGGGGAAGGACTCCTCTCTCTGAGCAGTGGCACAAAAAATGACTGGCCCTAAACCCCATTCCCTGTCCCTCTGGACCACTGGGAGGGAGGAGGGAAAACACAGAAGAAAGGAGGGGTAGGTGGGAAGGTGTTTCTAAGATTATTTTACTTCTCACTCTTTTACTCTTATCCTGTTAGTAACAAATTCAACTAATCTCCCTACTTTGAGTCTGTTTTGCCTGTGAAGGTAATCAGTAACTGACCTCTTTCAGCTCTTATCTCAACTCATGAACCGTTAGCTGTTTTTTTTTTCTTTTCTCCTCTGTCCAGTTGCAGAAGGAGAGTGAGAAAGTATGGCTTTAGTGGGTACCTGACATCCAGCCAGGGTCAACCCCCTACATGACATCTTACCAGCAAGAAAGATAAAGAGGTATGTGATGGTTAGTTTCTGATCCCAAGAGAAGATGGAAAAGGGAACCCTAAAGACCTTTGCTTCCTGTAGGGGCAACTAATAGAATTCTGGAAAGATCAAAAACTAGATATTAATTTGATTTGATTTGGCGTGTCTTTCCTTAGAGGCCAAAACCACTGTAACATTCTAGATTTGCTTCTTCCAGTGAGTAAAGCTGGACATATAAGTTTCTTTATCCAGTGAGTAAAACTGGATATATGAATACTTTTCATTACCTTTGTAAGTCAGACTAGTCAAAAAATGCCATTGGTAGCTTCATTATGGTCATTCATTTTGTGCAAAGGTGAACTGAAACCAATTTATTTAAATACTCAAACTTCTTACCTTTTTCAAGCTGAATATTAAACAATAGGACAAGTTCAACACTCACCTACTCTTCATATATAGCTCTATTAATCTTGTCATCTTCAATGGGATATGCAGAATGCAAATCAGATATGATTTTGGCTTAACGGAGAGTTCTATAATTCTTCAGAACTAATTCCAATCCTTCATGCTCTTTGCAAACTGCAGCTGCATTAACTCTTTGTAGCAAGAAAGAAATGAGGACTGCAAGCTTTATGATCTGTAAGAGTTAAATTATTATACCTAAGTATTTTTGTTGTATGTACTCTGTTTTATTAAAGGAACCCTTAGAATCTCATATGAAGGAGAGAATCTCTTCATTTTTCTTTCTAGGTATTGTAGGAATGTATAGGAATAACCACTCCTCTAGAAAGTCTGCAGTCACAATAGACCTGCACACAAAAAAACCCCCAAACAACACACCTTAAAAGCAAGGCATTTTGTGTATGATTTATTTTATTCTTTCTTTAAGTACTCCTACAAACTATTTCCTGACATTACTTTCGGTATGAGTACTTCACAGATGTGAAGAAAGCATCAGCTCTTAGATAATCATAAAGAAATTTTTAAATTACTGAAAATTTTACGATATTATCAGCAGGTCTTTCTGTTTTGAAAAACTGATTGAACTCCTTTCTTATTTTTTGTGACATTCAAATAATCCACTGATTATTTTAGATTGCATTATCTCGTATTGGCCTCATAAACCACCAGCGTGCTTGTAACAAACGTAGATAGAACCTTTCTAAATCTTCGTTCGTGAAGCCCAGCCATGATGACCTTAGATTGCATATTGTAATTTTACTCCTTTTTATTGAGATTTACAGTGATTTTAAAAATCTCTAATAACATTTAATTAATATGACAAAGGTTAATTTAATTATCATAAAGGTTTAAAGTTTGTGTATCAAAGGGGTATTAAAAATATCACATTTTAGTCTGAACATTTACTTTCAAATAATGGGAGAAAAATCCTATATTTCCCTCAAGTTGGAGTATAGGTAGAACTGAGATTCCAGGACCTCAGCAGAAATTCAGTCTTCCAGACAATGAGGGCATTCAAAAATCCAGAGGCTCTTCCTTTGGTAAGTGTAAAGATTCTTCAAGACCTCTACAGATGAGTATTATTACATTTATTTTTTTCCTCCTCCTGAGGAGCCTATCTCACTCTCACGCTCGATTACAATCTATATTTAGCTAGAGACTTTCTTAGACATTGATTGCATCTCCAGTATAGTCTGAATCACTAGTCTTACTCTAAGCATGATAAACGCAAATATGAAAATATGATTGCACTGAAACTCATTAAAATTAGAGCTCACCAACTTTTTTTTTTTTTTCATAATAAGGTCATGATTAAAACATTGGTCCCCCAGTCTAAAAAGTGAATGCCTCTAGAACACAATATCCACCATGTCTCAGGACACAGCAGAAATAAATATTTTCCTGCTGAAACTATGTCTCTTTTCAAACAGGAATCCACTATCAACAAAACCAGAAGAGAAAAGGCTAGGGTCATGAAACAAATAAGACAGTAAAGTTCTTCTGTTCAGGTTCCTTTTCTAGAATTATACACATTCCTAGCCAGTTCTGGTCCATTGTGGAGTGTATGAAATGTTGTTTGGTAGAAAGAATATCTTGTAGATTTGAAGAGCAGTAGAAACTAACTTGTATAAATGTTTGTTTTATGGGTCAGAAATTAAATTGCCCTTTTTTTAATCTTTTTCAGGTGCTTTCATGACACATATTTTAGAATTATTTAATACTATTTCTTTCTTATTTATTTGTTTGCAAATTTCCTGTGCTCTAAATCCTTTAAAAATGTTTGGATATTATTCTTATTCTATGGCACAGTATCACATGCATGAACACACGCAAATTCCTACTCATGCAAACCACAGGTATTAAGAAATAGAGAGTGTATGTGTATATAAACCTACTTACATACATATATACAATGCTGGGGTAATTACATTTGACCAGCATCCAGTCCCACAGTGGGGCTCTGTCATAGCCCTGTAGATATGAGGTTACTTTGGCTCCATGTGACCAGACACAGTAAGCAGTGATGCTAAGCACATATTCCTATGACTCTTTTTGGTAACTTTAACTCTGAGACAATGGCCTGATCATTCTTGATTATTTTCTTAGGAGTAAAGACTCAGAGTACTCTGTCCTTCACAGATTAGGTTAGTTGGTTCCTCTGGCAAGCATTGATCCTCACAAGGTCTTTCTAGTTGATTTGACTACCTTTTAGTCAGATAGCCTGTACACACACACACAGACACAAACATATATATGTACATGATATAAGCATACACATAGACACAACCCCTGAAAAACTCTCCGTAATGTCTTGGATTTGTTAAATTATTTTATATTTAGCATTATTTCGTATAAATAAATCCACTAGACCCTTCTTAATAATCAAATTAAGGATGACTGTTCCAACATAACTCTAAGACTCAAATCAGGTTCTATAATATGTTCAACAAGTTAAAGGATGAGATGGAGGTGAAGTATTATGTTCCCATTACATTTGTTTTTCCTATCTTTCCCTTTGTCTCACATATGTAAGCATATAAATATGTTAATACAGTTTTTGCATAAAGCCCATAAGATATAAGCCCCCCAACTCTAGAACAGAAGTTCCAGGAAAAAAAAAAATAGAAGAACTAGAACAAAATTCACATATGATGCTAATAGTAAAGTGCGAAAAAAAAGGTGCTATTTGTCCTCTACTGTCATCTTGCTTTCTTTCTGTAAGTGTTGTCTGCCCTCTGATTACATGTGACGCTGAGGCACAACAAAACATGTTTAGTTGCAGAAGTTTATTAGAGCATGTTCAGTGACTTACTGTGATTATATCTAAAGGTACAAATCACGCCCAAAGCATTACTGAAAATATCTAAAGGCATAAATCATCTTGCAGGTTTTGAAGGTCACCTTATATGATCTATGATCCCCGAAGATATTTATTCTTAGGTAATTTTTACTGCTTAGTTCTGTTCTTTTTCTCTGGTATTTTTTTCTCTTCTTCTTCCTTTTTTTTTTTTCTTTCTTACACATGGTTGTCTTCATGGAACACCAGTTAATGATTAAGTCAGTGTATACACTGTTAACACTGGTTTAAAGATCAGGGTTCCCTAATTTCACTGAAGGCAATACCTAATTTCACATCTGAAAATCTGAATCAATTAGGTGAATGTTTAGATTATTTAGTTGTCTGCAAGTGATGTGACTTTCTTTTTTTCCTTTTGTCTGAACTGAACTGTACAGCCGTGTAAAGATTGCAAAGTATGCCCATGTATGCCCATGTTTTATATGCAGCTTCTGAAAGACTTCTGATCTGTGGACTCGAACAAAAATGTATTAAATCCTTCTTAATGGGAATAAAACCTTAGTAGGGTCCAAACTATACAGTTTATTAGGATAAAATCAGTGGTATTTCATGAGAATCTAATAGCTTTTTATGAAAGGTTAGGAATTTCTGAGCCCTACCAAAAGTTCACACTGGGATAAAATTTCAGCAGGAAATACTTTTTTATTAAATGCAGTGTTATTCAAGTGTTCTAAGGCACACATATACAAGGTAGGGACATGTTACAGGCTTGGTCACAAGTGATATTAATTAGGTGGGAAGGCTGAAGATCATACATTTTTTTCCTGACTTCTTATTTCAAAAAACAGGTAGTAGAGATTGCTGCTGTACCGCAACATAATTGTTTCTTTACTGAAAAATGCAAAACTCTAGGAAAACTAATTACAAGTTACCATTCTATTATGCTGATTGTCATAACAGAATATGTGACCATGTGGGATCACGTAGGAACTAGGGATCATTGTGAGAAAAATCTTCAGAAGACTGAGAGGTCAGGTCGGTTTTAAACTTCCAAGCAGGACTTTACTAAATTCATATATTCACAGCACCCGTCATGCCAGTAATTAATTCCTATCTGTCATTAATAATTATCAATATGAAGACAAAATTTTTAGTCTTTAATATCTCAAATTACCTTGAGTACAAAATGCCACAGACATGATGCTGCATAACTGGTGCAGATGACTGAGGTCCTTGGTGGTCCTTGGTGATCAAGATCAGAGTGATCAGATTTGAAAACTCATTGGGAAGAGAATCCAAAACTGGTCTTGTCTTTTTTCTTGCATGTTTTTCCTTCCTCATGTCTGTTGTTTTTATGCTATTCTCACTCCCAATCCTGCCTCCCCAAAAAATAAATAAAGGGAGGGCTTATCTCCCTCTGATGCTGCTTACTCCGTGGTTTTGTCAGTCAATATGTTAATGTATTTGGAAGGATATTCTGACAATTCTCAGTTGCTTGTATTCCTCTTGTCCTTTAGCAACTTTTTAACACTTGTGGAGGAACATTTTAACACTTGTTAGTCTCTTTAATTTGTCCACACACATCTTTCTTTGCTCCTTTAACAGTCAAGGAGCATTTTGCTCTCAAGTTTCTGCAAAATGCTTGTGTTATACCTGATTCTACCGTCACAGGTATTATGAAATACGTATTCCCTATTGCTAGTTACACTTATCTAGTACACATATGTAGGTCCAGGATAAACTAATTACACCCAAGTTAACACATATTAAATCTATAAGTGCTACAGTCTCTGATCTGGTTATATGATATGTTTTGATCTGTCCGACTTTCTTCTCAAGTTTCATCAAGGATGTAGCAATAAAAATGTTTTAATCCACATCAGGTATATGCCACTTTAATGAGTATTTTAATTATTTCTAGGTTTTCTTCTTCTTTGGTTTGTACAATGAAGCAATCTAATAGGCATGAACAGGATTGCTTTCAGACAAAACTGAGCATGAAAGTACATTCTGCGAGCACACCTAATGCACTGTGGTTAGAAATGGTCATTCAGTCTCTCAGACCTGGCTAGCATCATAGTATAATAGAGATTGGAGGGGACCTCTGGATGTCATCTGGTCCATAAACCTGCTTATAGCAGGAACAACTTAGATCAGGTTGCTCAGTGCCTTGTAATGAATATCTCCAAGGATGGAGATTCCAATCTGTTTCACTGCAGGACTTGTTCTCAGAGCAAAAAAAAAAAATCTTTAACAACTAATCAGAATTGCCCTTGTTGCATCTTGTGACTGCTGCCTCCTAGCCTACCACTTTTAATCTCTGAGAATTTGTCTCTACTTTTCTATACTGTCTTGTTATATTGTTGAAAATAACAATGAGATTTCTTTTAGTCTTCTTTTCTTAAGAATGAACATAGTTGTCTCAGCTTTTCCTTGCATTCACTAGAAAAATTAAACTGATACATCTGTATTTTAGATCATTTATACCAAAATACTTTCTCTGCAGATCCTCACCTTTTTGTTTTATACTGCCTGTTTCAAGAATCTAATCTGAACCTAGATACTAGGATTTTTGAAGGAAGTTGCTACATCTCTTACACTAAATGTTTTAAATCTAAAATACTAAAATACTCAATGGAGTACAGAAAGATAATTAACAGCCTTCTGCCAATACACCCTGACTAGTGGAAGGGACTTTCTCCAGCCATGCCTCATTCTGAAGGAGTTAGAGTAATGACAGAGTTCTTTAAGAATATATTACAACTGCTCAGAATTATTTAGTTCATTATTCTTTATTTTTCACCTTTTCACAACTTTTTTCTTCAAATCACTAGAATGATGTTATTTGAAAAAATATTTATATATTGAGATACATATATATATATACATAAAACATTGTTGCAACATACAACCTCAGTTGGTTAAATGTTTTCTATTCAGTTTTTGGTTCTACTGAAAATAGATCAGAGCTATGGGAATGACCAAAGAAAAATCTTTGACAGCCTCTTATGTTCAGCCTTCCTTCGTGTACCTCTAATTTTTAAAAGAAGGTTAAATTAATAAGTACAATATGATTAACACTATTTATTACAATTAATGAATAATATAAATTACCTGAAATATTTGACATTCATTTTGGTATGCTAAGAAATGTGATGCACAAACTAGTGTCTTCTAAAGCATGAGTAATAAAGGCAAAGGCCAATTTTTTGTAACCACTTCAAGATGAAAAGGTAAAGAATTAGTGTATAAGCAAAATCTTTCCCATGTCCTGACCTGCCATAGTAAAAGTCAATTCATCAGCACAATAAAATATTTTTAATTTAAATGCAGTTAACCATAAACTCATCTTTCGAGAGGATGTGATAAATTTTGTATGCCTTAAAACCTCTGAATCACAAATAGGTACATTTATATAAGACTGCCTAAGGAGCAGATTGTCGCTTGTTAAAAGTTCACAAGAGGTGATCCTCCTCTCAGTTTAAAATTATGAAATTTCAAGGGTTTATGGTTGGTTTATTGTTTCCACATACCCAAAACAGCTTTCAGTACTGTGAATTAAAGTTTGTTCCCAACATACTCTCTTTAGTTGTTTTTGGGAAAGGAAATTCATGAGACTTAATTCTGGTTTTAAATTAAAAGATAGAAGTTAGTATTCCTATAAAAATGTTCAATTATGTAAAGAATATTCAATAATGTAAAGGATACAGACTTCTTTAAGGTTAAAGTTCGACATCAAGCATGAAGGATGGAAAACTAATTATATGACTAAATAATTAAAGGAATGAAAATATTACTATGTTTACAATGTTATTATATATTATTACATTATAATATTAATATCTCAGTTTTTAACAGATATCACATGCAGTATCACATGCACACCAGAAGCAGTTTGACCTTTTGTCTCTGCACAAAAGCTTTGCAAGCACTGGCCCCACAACATTTACCAAGATGTCATTTTATTTTGTCCCAGTCCTTCAACTGACCTCAACCTGTATTCATGCAGAAGAAGAATGATTTCACTGCGACTGTTAGTACATTCAGCATCCTGATTATAGTAATTGTTTACAAGATCAAGACCTCACCAAAGTCACTGATAGATGCAATTTTTAAAAGATATGCATGTACAATTGAAATTAAATAGGAAAGGAATTAGACAAAAAGATATAAATCACAGAATCACAGTATATGATGAATTGGAAGGGACCCATAAGGATCATTGAATCCAACTCCTTGTCCTGCACAGAACCATCCCCAAGAGTTACACCATGTGCCTGAGAGTATCGTCTAAACACTTCTTGAACTCTGTCAGGTTTGATGCTGTGACCACTTCCCTGGGGAACCTGTTCCAGCGCGTGAAGAACCATTTTCTAGTATCCAACCTAAACTTCCCCTGACACAACTTCAGGTCATTCCCTTGTGTCCTGTCACTGGTCACCACAGAGAAGAGATCAGTGCCTGCCCCTCCTCCTTATGAGGAAGTTGTAGACTGCTATGAGGTCTCCTCTCAGTCTCCCCTTCTCCAGGCTGAACAGACCAAATGACCTCATAGACCTTCCCCTCAAGGCCCTTCACCATCTCTATTGCCCTCCTTTTGACCGTCTCTAAGAGCTTAATATCTTTCTTATATTGTGGTGCCCAAAACTGCATATGTATCCAAGGTGAGGTCACCCCAGTGCAGAGCAGAGAGAGGCAATCTCCTCCCTTGACTGGCTGGTGATGCTTTGCCTGATGCCCCCCAGGACATGGTTGACTCTCCTGGCTGCCAGGGCACTGTGGACTCATATTCAACTTACCATCGACCAGGACCCCTAGATCCCTTTCCGTGGCACTGCTTTCCAGCATCTCATTCTCCAGTCTGTACATACATCCAGAGTTGCTCCAGCCCAGGTTCATAATCCAACATTTTCCCTTGTTGAACTACATATGGTTGTGGGTTGCCCAGACTTTAATTTGTCAAGGTCTCTCTGCAAGACCTCCCTGCCTTTGAGGGAGTCAACAGCTCCTCCCAGTTTTGTATCATCTGCAAACTTGCTTAGTATTCCCTCCAGTCCTTTGTCCAAGTCATTTATGAAGATGTTGAAGAGCACAGGACCCAAGATGGAGCCCTGTGGAACGCTATGTTTGTTTCATCATGTCACCGGTTTGATATTCCCCCATTCACTATTACCCTCTGTGCTCGACCCATGAGTCCGTTGCTCACCCACCACATCATGTGTTTATCTAACTGTGGGCTGGACATTTTGTCTTGACCACAGACAAAACTCACTAATTATTCCATAGGTTCAACCTTCAGTTGTAGTTGTCTCACAATATTTATATTCTGACTTTCAAGAAAAATAATGATTTTATAAGTTGACAGTTTTCTCTAATGAATTAGTTAAAAAAAAAAAGTTTTAATAAACTTGTCAAACTTGGTACTTGTCTCTGTTTCTACTACATAACAAAGTCTTTTCTGTGACTGCAGCACACACAAGCAGAATTTTTAAATGAGAGACCTAATTTTGGTAGGTCTAGGTCTAAGTCCCCTAGTTCTCAAGAGTCTTCTTTATTTCAGGTTCTATTAGCAGTGTACAATTCTAACTCATGTCCAAGCATATCCCAGAAATCCCTCCTGAGATATTTAGCCACGACACTTTGAAGAATACTGAAATGAGCAAGAACAGGGCCTTTCTCTATTTTATCTTTGATTCTTTTAAATTCCTTGCTCTGACATAACCTTTGAAACAGATATAGCTGTGTGAAAAGACTGAATAAAAAATAGGTAAGTTTTATGAAAAATGAAAGCATTTATAATTATATTCAAATCCTGCTAAGAATGAAATCCCACTGATTTTAATAGGATCAGACTTGGGCCCCACATCTCATCTAGTCAAACCTCAATATTGCAACAAAGAATGGTCATTGTTTTGAGAACAGTTTAATATTTGAAGTGGGGTCATGCATGCATAGCATGATGAGTTTCATTCTAAGCTCTGAATTTCTTTGCATTAAGCCAGGTAATTTATGGTATTTGAACAGCTTCTGCAGTTGAAATGAATCTCTCTGTTTAACATTTTAATGAACAGTAGGAATAGAAATAACAGGGTACTGAAGAATGTACAGTAAACTGTTGAGCAAAGGATAGAAATAGGAGAATAAATGAATTTTGCAAATAGTTCCTTTAGTCTAATGAAGGATTTAAAAATAAAAAAAAAAAAAAAAAACAAAACAAAACAAAACAAAACAAAACAAAACCAAACAAAAAAACCCCAAAACCTTCCATCCACCCCCCCCCCC